>NC_064811.1:77926892-78105583 GCF_023721935.1 Panthera uncia
GTCTCACATTCAGGTCCTTTATCCATTTTGAGTTTATTTTTGTGAATGGTGTGAGAAAGTGGTCTAGTTTCAACCTTCTGCATGTTGCTGTCCAGTTCTCCCAGCACCATTTGTTAAAGAGACTGTCTTTTTTCCATTGGATGTTCTTTCCTGCTTTGTCAAAGATGAGTTGGCCATACGTTTGTGGGTCTAGTTCTGGGGTTTCTATTCTATTCCATTGGTCTATGTGTCTGTTTTTATGCCAATACCATGCTGACTTGATTATGACAGCTTTGTAGTAGAGGCTAAAGTCTGGGATTGTGATGCCTCCTGCTTTGGTCTTCTTCTTCAAAATTACTTTGGCTATTCGGGGCCTTTTGTGGTTCCATATGAATTTTAGGATTGCTTGTTCTAGTTTCGAGAAGAATGCTGGTGCAATTTTGATTGGGATTGCATTGAATGTGTAGATAGCTTTGGGTAGTATTGACATTTTGACAATATTTATTCTTCCAATCCATGAGCAGGGAATGTCTTTCCATTTCTTTATATCTTCTTCAATTACCTGCATAAGCTTTCTATAGTTTTCAGCATACAGATCTTTTACATCTTTGGTTAGATTTATTCCTAGGTATTTTATGCTTCTTGGTGCAATTGTGAATGGGATCAGTTTCTTCATTTGTCTTTCTGTTGCTTCATTGTTAGTGTATAAGAATGCAACTGATTTCTGCACATTGATTTTGTATCCTGCAACTTTGCTGAATTCATGTATCAGTTCTAGCAGACTTTTGGTGGAGTCTATCGGATTTTCCATGTATAATATCATGTCATCTGCAAAAAGCGAGAGCTTGACTTCGTCTTTGCCAATTTTGATGCCTTTGATTTCCTTTTGTTGTCTGATTGCTGATGCTAGAACTTCCAGCACTATATTAAACAACAGCGGTGAGAGTGGGCATCCCTGTCGTGTTCCTGATCTCAGGGAAAAAGCTCTCAGTTTTTCCCCATTGAGGATGATGTTAGCTGTGGGCTTTTCATAAATGGCCTTTATGATCTTTAAGTATGTTCCTTCTATCCCGACTTTCTCAAGGGTTTTTATTAAGAAAGGGTGCTGGATTTTGTCAAAGGCCTTTTCTGCATCGATTGACAGGATCATATGGTTCTTCTCTTTTTTTTTGTTAATGTGATGTATCACGTTGATCGATTTGCGAATGTTGAACCAGCCCTGCATCCCAGGAATGAATCCCACTTGATCATGGTGAATAATTCTTTTTATATGCTGTTGAATTCGATTTGCTAGTATCTTATTAAGAATTTTTGCATCCATATTCATCAGGGATATTGGCCTGTAGTTCTCTTTTTTTACTGGGTCTCTGTCTGGTTTAGGAATCAAAGTAATACTGGCTTCATAGAATGAGTCTGGAAGTTTTCCTTCCCTTTCTATTTCTTGGAATAGCTTGAGAAGGATAGGTATTATCTCTGCTTTAAATGTCTGGTAGAACTCCCCTGGGAAGCCATCTGGTCCTGGGCTCTTATTTGTTGGGAGATTTTTGATAACCGATTCAATTTCTTCGCTGGTTATGGGTCTGTTCAAGCTTTCTATTTCCTCCTGATTGAGTTTTGGAAGAGTGTGGGTGTTTAGGAATTTGTCCATTTCTTCCAGGTTGTCCAATTTGCTGGCATATAATTTTTCATAGTATTCCCTGATAATTGTTTGTATCTCTGAGGGATTGGTTGTAATCATTCCATTTTCATTCATGATTTTATCTATTTGGGTCATCTCCCTTTTCTTTTTGAGAAGCCTGGCTAGAGGTTTGTCAATTTTGTTTATTTTTTCAAAAAACCAACTCTTGGTTTCGTTGATCTGCTCTACAGTTTTTTTAGATTCTATATTGTTTATTTCTGCTCTGATCTTTATTATTTCTCTTCTTCTGCTGGGTTTAGGCTGCCTTTGCTGTTCTGCTTCTATTTCCTTTAGGTGTGCTGTTAGATTTTGTATTTGGGATTTTTCTTGTTTCTTGAGATAGGCCTGGATTGCAATGTATTTTCCTCTCAGGACTGCCTTCGCTGCATCCCAAAGCGTTTGGATTGTTGTATTTTCATTTTCGTTTGTTTCCATGTATATTTTAATTTCTTCTCTAATTGCCTGGTTGACCCACTCATTCGTTAGTAGGGTGTTCTTTAACCTCCATGCTTTTGGAGGTTTTCCAGACTTTTTCCTGTGGTTGATTTCAAGCTTCATAGCATTGTGGTCTGAAAGTATGCATGGTATAATTTCAATTCTTGTAAACTTATGAAGGGCTGTTTTGTGACCCAGTATATGATCTATCTTGGAGAATGTTCCATGTGCACTCGAGAAGAAAGTATATTCTGTTGCTTTGGGATGCAGAGTTCTAAATATATCTGTCAAGTCCATCTGATCCAATGTATCATTCAGGGCCCTTGTTTCTTTATTGACTGTGTGTCTAGATGATCTATCCATTTCTGTAAGTGGGGTGTTAAAGTCCCCTGCAATGACCACATTCTTATCAATAAGGTTGCTTATGTTTATGAGTAATTGTTTTATATATCTGGGGGCTCGGGTATTTGGCGCATAGACATTTATAATAGTTAGCTCTTCCTGGTGGATAGACCCTGTGATTATTATATAATGCCCTTCTTCATCTCTTGTTACAGCCTTTAATTTAAAGTCTAGTTTGTCTGATATAAGTATGGCTACTCCAGCTTTCTTTTGGCTTCCAGGAGCATGATAAATAGTTCTCCATCCCCTCACTCTCAATCTAAAGGTGTCCTCAGATCTAAAATGAGTCTCTTGTAGACAGCAAATAGATGGGTCTTGTTTTTTTATCCATTCTGATACCCTATGTCTTTTAGTTGGCGCATTTAATCCATTTACATTCAGTGTTATTATAGAAAGATATGGGTTTAGAGTCATTGTGATGTCTGTATGTTTTATGCTTGTAGTGATGTCTCTGGTACTTTGTCTCACAGGATCCCCCTTAGGATCTCTTGTAGGGCTGGTTTCGTGGTGACAAATTCCTTCAGTTTTTGTTTGTTTGGGAAGACCTTTATCTCTCCTTCTATTCTAAATGACAGACTTGCTGGATAAAGGATTCTCGGCTGCATATTTTTTCTGTTTAGCACACTGTAGATATCGTGCCAAGCCTTTCTGGCCTGCCAAGTTTCGAAGGAGAGATCAGTCACGAGTCTTATAGGTCTCCCTTTATAAGTGAGGGCACGTTTATCCCTTGCTGCTTTCAGAATTTTCTCTTTATCCTTGTATTTTGCCAGTTTCACTATGATATGTCGTGCAGAAGATCGATTCAAGTTACGTCTGAAGGGAGTTCTCTGTGCCTCTTGGATTTCAATGCCTTTTTCCTTCCCCAGTTCAGGGAAGTTCTCAGCTATAATTTGTTCAAGTACCCCTTCAGCACCTTTCCCTCTCTCTTCCTCCTCTGGGATACCAATTATGCGTATATTATTTTTTTTTAGTGTATCACTTAGTTCTCTGATTTTCCCCTCATACTCCTGGATTTTTTTATCTCTCTTTCTTTCAGCTTCCTCTTTCTCCATAACTTTATCTTCTAGTTCACCTATTCTCTCCTCTGCCTCTTCAAGCCGAGCCATCGTGGATTCCATTTTGTTTTGCATTTCGTTTAAAGCGTTTTTCAACTCCTCGTGACTGTTCCTTAGTCCCTCGATCTTTGTGGCAAGAGATTCTCTGCTGTCCTGTATACTGTTTTCAAGCCCAGCGATTAATTTTATGACTATTATTCTAAATTCACTTTCTGTTATATTATTTAAATCCTTTTTGATCAGTTCATTAGCTGTTGTTATTTCCTGGAGATTCTTCTGAGGGGAATTCTTCCGTTTGGTCATTTTGGAGAGTCCCTTGCGTGGTGAGGACCCGCGGTGCACTTCCCCTGTGCTGTGGTGTATAACTGGAGTTAGTGGGCGGGGCCGCAGTCCGACCCGATGTCTGCCCCCAGCCCACCGCTGGGGCCACAGTCAGACTGGTGTGTGCCTTCTCTTCCCCTCTCCTAGGGGCGGGATTCACTGTGGGGTGGCGTGTCCCGTCTGGGCTACTTGCACACTGCCAGGCTTGTGTTGCTGGGGATCTGGCGTATTAGCTGGGGTGGGTAGGCAAGGTGCACGGGGGCAGGAGGGGCAGGCTTAGCTCGCTTCTCCTTAGGTGATCCACTCCAGGAGGAGCCCTGTGGCAGCGGGAGGGAGTCAGATCCGCTGCCGGAGGTTTGGCTCCGCAGAAGCACAGAGTTGGGTGTTTGCGCGGAGCGAGCAAGTTCCCTGGCAGGAACTGGTTCCCTTTGGGATTTTGGCTGGGGGATGGGCGGGGGAGATGGCGCTGGCGCCTTTGTTCCCCGCCAAGCTGAGCTCTGCCGTCCGGGGGCTCAGCAGCTCTCCCTCCCTTTGTCCTCCAGCCTTCCCGCTTTCCGAGCAGAGCTGTTAACTTATGACCTCCCAGACGCTAAGTCGCGCTTGCTGTCGGAACACAGTCCGTCCGGCCCCTCCGCTTTTGCCAGCCAGACTCGGGGGCTCTGCTTGGCCGGCGAGCCGCCGCTCCGCCCCGGCTCCCTCCCGCCAGTCCGTGGAGCGCGCACCGCCTCGCCGCCCTTCCTACCCTCTTCCGTGGGCCTCTAGTCTGCGCTTGACTCCGGAGACTCCCTTCTGCTAATCCTCTGGCGGTTTTCTGGGTTCTTTAGGCAGGTGTAGGTGGAATCTAAGTGATCGGCAGGACGCGCTGTGAGCCCCGCGTCCTCCTACGCCGCCATCTTCCGGAACAGTCCTATTAGAGCTTTCAAATACCGCACTTTATTTTAAATTTATCTACCAAATTGGACTCTGGTGGTTTCTCTTGTGTTATAGATTGAAAACATAAGATACTTTATGGAATGGTGGGAAGATTCTGAATCAGGAAACATGGATTTAAGTTTCTATTTATCTAATATATTTGCTCACATAGTCTTGTAACTTCTTTATACTTTAATTTTTTAGTTATACAAAATGGGAAAAATATGAACACATAAAGTTGTCCTGAAGATGAAATGTGTGTAAAAGTGCTTTGTAATGTGTCTATGCTTAGGACATTATTGTGATAGGATATGTTCAATATTGTCTATTGTACTTAATTTGCATAATCATCTAAAGAATAGCACTAGTGGTATGGCTCTCTATACATGAATTATACCACCCTAGTGTAAACTTGGAGCTGTTCTCAGTATGTCCCTCCCTTCTGCCCACATTACCTATTCAATTACTAAATCCATCCCATTATACTACTTGAAGGTCTCCAGGACCTACTCCATTATCTCCAGCCCCACAGACACACAATGTATTGGCAAGTTCCCCAATGGTCTCTTGTAATTACTTCCTTGGTAGCTACTCTGCCCTCACATTCCAATCCATGCTCTCTGCACACCCTAAAATGACCTTCTAGAATGCAAATATTATCATTTTACGGTCCTAAAAACCTGTTTATTAATTCCTCATTGCCTTAGGCCCTCTTTCCCAAAGTCCATTATGGGGAACTTCTGTCCTTAAAAAACAGAGTTCTGGAGTAAACATAGTTGCTGGGATTGCATTGTTCCGATTCTTTGCTCCTTTCCTGTTAAGAGAATTGACTTTTGCCTTTGCTGTCTCACTCTCCATAGGTGGGATGGATTTACCTGCTTCACCAATGGTGGCTTAGCCACGAGACTGGCTTTTGCCAGCGAATGTGGGCAGAAACTAAAGTGTGCCAATTCCTTTCATTGTTTACTTCTACTTGTTTTCATGTGCTCCTGTCACTAGTCATTAGAATAATATTTCCTAGGTAACCATCAGTCCAAGGTGGATGAGAGACACGTGGAGAGATGTGGAGCCTGGAGCCTGGTGCCTGCTTAATGGAGTTGCAGTAGACCCAATGACACATGAGCAAGAAGAAGAAAAAAACCATGCATGTTTCTTCAGCTACTGAGATCTGGGGTGATTTTTAATGCAGCGTTATCACAGCAAGAGGTGTCTGATATGCATGGTGTAAGAAATTGTGTCCTCAGATGAAGTTCAAGATAAATCAGATGATAATCTCCCCTGTAGTGCTAATAAGCTAGTAGAGTATAAGACAGACTAGAGACCTACATAGAGTGATTCTGAGAAGTGCAGCGGGAGAGGTATGCCTACATGGCTGATGGAGATAAGAGGAAAGGGCACTTACTTCAAACTGAAATGACCAGCAGAGTCTTAAATGATACTACATCAGGCCTGAACCTTGAAGGGTAAATAGAATTTGCGTTAGCTAAGTTGCAGAGGATGGCATTCTAGATGGAAGAAACAACTGGGGCAAAAGAAGGAAAGAAGAGTGGAACGAAGTGTGGAAAGAAGTATGTCAAGTACTGAGTGACTTATTTTGGAACACAGACAGCAGTATAGCATTATATTTAAAGCTACTACAAATTATAATTACCAAAAATTCTGTTAACAATTTTGAACACTCATTGGGCAGATAGATAGATAGATATAGATATAGATATAGATATAGATATAGATATAGATAGATGATATAGATATAGACATTCATTTAATACACACAATAGTATACATGAAGTAGGTATTATTACTATCTTCATTTTAAGCACAAGTGAGGAAATCAATGCTTAGTAGAGTTGAGTGACTTACCTAGCTGTAATAGTGTCAGATTTAGATTTGAATTCAAGTTTGTTTAGATGCAGGCAAATACCACAAGGTAAATTTGGAAAGGAAGATAGAACTAATTTTTGGAAGGCTTTTCATGGTTTGCTATGTGGATTAGCCTACAGTATGGGGATATCAGAAAGCTACCAAAGGGTTTTAGGCAATGAGATGCTACCATGACAATGTCTTGCATCAATGTGTAAAATTGACAGAAGAGGGGAGAAAAATCACAAAATTTATTCCCCAAATCTAGATGAGAATCACTGAGACTGGAAACATAACTAGTAGTAGACAGATAGCAAGTGAAGAGGACATATACACAGCATTCAAGTGGGATGGTGGTTACTAATTCTAGAACACAGGATGAAAAATTTATAGTATTAAATATTCATGATATAATTAAAAATAAACTATGTAACCCTGAAAAGCTACTTGCAATAGTAAACTACCTTCAACTTAATTAAAGGCATTAATGAATTAGAAATAAGATTTAAAGGGTGAGGAGGGTACATTAATTTCTTAGGACTACTTGTGTTCACTGGAACTTGAAATGGCTTGTTCAAGCAATATTGTAATGATGCAGCAATATTTTGCTTATATAACCATATTTATTTTTTCCATAGTCCCTAACATTGTGTCTGGCACAGAAACGGTAATCAACAAACATGTTAAAAAACAAATACATAAGAAATTCTTATAGTATGTAACCTAAAATAGTTCTTACAGATTAGAAATCTTTTACTTTCTATTTTTTCTGAATTTAGTTGCAAGTTCATTGTTAGAAATGTGTAGTGCTTTATTTTATAGAAATATGCCATAATTATGGTCTAGAATTCAGCCTACAAAATCCTATTAAACAGGTGTAAGGAAAACACTGATATTACAGAATATATAATTCAGTCAAACAATTTATAATTAAACAAAATGTGGTATTTATACTTATTGTATAAATTACGGAGAGAGAGGAAGAAAATGTAAAATATTAGTGAGATTTCTGTTACTCTAATATTTCCAACAACTGTCAATAATGAAACCGTCCCTTCTACTTCATGTCTAATTTCAACTGGAAACAGGGAGACTTCATTTTCCTTAACATAGATGTTACATTAGTGCTAACTAGCCTTATCTTAATCATGATTGCTTTTTTCTTTGGTTTGTTTTAGTAATATATTGAACAAAGAAGAGAGAAAAGGAAATACATTTTTTGTCTTATAGAATTGAGGAAAATAAATAAAAAAACATAGGGCAAGAAAGAGTAAAACAATTTGAGAGTATTCCACAAGTATTTTAAATAGAACCCTGTGAAACAAAAGTTAAGAAGAATTAGATCAAGTTAACAGTGAGGAAGCAACAATGGTTCAGATTATCACCCATATGGTCTACCAGCCTGGTATTACAGAGTAAGATCAGTGGGCAACAAAGCATTACGATTTATGAGAAAATTACAAGTTAGGTACTCTTAAGAATAAAGCCTTTAAAATTACTTTCTTGCTTGTTGACATATGTTGCTTGTCTAGACTTTGAGCTTCTCCGAAGGATTTTACTCTACTGTAGTATTTGAATCATCAACACTACCTACTCCAATGCCTAACTCTTAGAGGACCCTGGCTGCATAATGAAAAAAATAAATAAACAAACAAATGAGTAAATGATACAATAAATGTATGTGTATTTTAATTTAACAAATGACATTTTTATTGTCTTTTGCTGTTTTATATTTTTGTGAAACCAGGAAAATCTCTTGATGATTATGAGTTTCAAAGGTAAATTTTACCTTGCATTTCTGACACCAGTGAGGTCAAAGAGGACCTCATCCTTCATCTATTGTTTTTGTTTGTTTGCTTGTTCATTTTTGTTTTGTTTTGGTTTTGTCTGCTGACATGTTGCTTTTTAAAAATACAACGAGACCATTTACAGGCAATGGTTTACTTTTCATTTTGTTAACTACTTCATCCAAAGACTACACACAGCAGTGGTTATAGATTAGGAAGAATCTATTGAAGAAATTTGTGATTGTAGGAGATAGAGCCAACTAACTTGAAGAAAATGTATTTGAATACCTGAGAAGGCTGAAATCTCCCAAGAATATTTAAAATAAGTTATCTGAGGAGAGGTGTTGATATCTAGAGACAGGTACTGGAAACTCACATGCCCTTGGCATGGTCAACTTCTGTTCTCCCAAGAATTAAATCTATCTCCCTTCCTCCCTCCCTCCTTCCCTCCTTCCCTCCCTCTGTCCCTCCTTCCCTTCCTTCCTTCCTTCCTTCCTTCCTTCCTTCCTCTTTCTTCTTTCTTTCTCCCTTTCTTTCTCCCTTTCTTTCTTTCTTTCTTTCTTTCTTTCTTTCTGAGAGAGTGAGGGAGGGGCAAAGGGAGAAGAAGAGAGAGAATCTTAAACAGGCTCCATACTCAGCACAGAGCCTGACATGGGGCTAGATGCAGGGCTTGATCTCAAGACAGTGAGATTGTGACCTGAGCAGATCAAGAGTTGGACGCCTATCTGACTGAGACACCCAAGTGCTCCAAGAATTAATTTTTTTGTCTGGTCACAGCCTATTACCTGGGAAATTGATATCTTCAAGTCTCTTTGCATTGCTCATTATCTTTACTCTACCTGAAATATCCTTTCTTACAAGTAGACTAACCATTCTTTAAAGTCCAGTTCAGGGGCGCCTGGGTGGCTCAGTCGGTTAAGCGTCCGACTTCAGCTCAGGTCACGATCTCACAGTCGGTGAGTTCGAGCCCCGCGTCGGGCTCTGGGCTGATGATGGCCCAGAGCCTGGAGCCTGCTTCTGATTCTGTGTCTCCCTCTCTCTCTGACCCTCCCCCGTTCATGCTCTGTCTCTCTCTGTCTCAAAAATAAATAAACGTTAAAAAAAAAATTAAAAAAAAAAAAAAGTCCAGTTCAAATGCTCATCCAGGTATAAAGTTTTCCCTGAGCCCTACAGCTGGAAGTAGTTAGCCCTTCTCTGATGCCTGCATACTTTTATATCACCTTCTATCAGTATCTCTATAAATATATGGCTTATTTCTATTTATAGAAATTTATATGGCATGTATGACTTGAGTTTGTTCTGAGACACTTTGGATTCTTTAACAACAGCTAACTTGGTCAACATATAGTAAGAGGATAATATTTTTAAATGTGTTAATGAGCTCTTCTCTTTTGCCTTTCAATGAACAGAATAGACTTCCTATTCATTTAACAAGGGAAGAAGGGAAAGATGAAGGTAGTGGGCACATCTATGGTTTGGGCAGAAAGTACATAAGAAAAAGAATTCATATTTAGTTTTTGATTTCCAAGATAGAATTTCCATGTCTGTGGACAATGAGTTTAAAAAGTAGATTATGTAGTATAGAAAAGATGCCACTTCTAATTAAGATGGAGGTCATTAAACTCAATGATTTAGAGGTTATAATACACGGAAGTGAAAAGCCCAGAAGACCAACTCTCATTATGTATTTCTCCAGGTATTGTGGCAAAAAGCAGAAACAGAAAGGAAGAGGAAGGAAGTCAAGCAATTTTTTTTTCTTTCATTTTCCATGAGATCTACTTATGAGGGAAGAGAGTATAGAAATCCTATGGGATAAGAGGAGGATATAGCACAATCATCTTACATCAATGTAATATGCCTCAGTGGAAAAAAATTTAAAAAGAGAAACTTCATTCTGAAGGCAATTTTGTGTGCGAGAAGCATTCAGGATGCCCTTAATGAAAACAAAAACAAAACAAAACAAAACAAAAAACAAAAAATACATAATAGCACTGATTTGAAAGATATGGTAAATTCAATGATACTCATTCTGGGAGGCCATGGGCCATGGTGGGAATCATTGTGTTCTGCAGAGCCAACAGGACTCAACATGAGGATGAGCCACAGAGCATCAGTGGACCTTGACAGTCAAGTGTTTCAGAACCCTCACCCTTTAGTGAAAGTGCCTGGGTTCTAGGTTCCTGCTGTGCCGCTCACTAACTTTGTGACTTTAGAAAATTCCCTAAGGGGTACCTGGGTGGCTCAGTTGGTTAAACATCTGACTTTGGCTCAGGTCATGATCTCACGGCTCATGAGTTCCAGCCCCGTGTCGGGCTCTGTGCTGACAGCTCAGAGCCTAGAGCCTACTTCGGATTCTGTTTCCCTCTCTCTCTGCCCCTCCCCAGCTCACACTCTGTCTGTCCATCTGTCTCTCTTTCTCAAAAGTAGATAAACATTAAAACAAGTTTTTTTTAAAGAAAGTTCCCTAAGTATTGTATCAGCATTCTTATCTATAATTGGGATAGTAATAGTAACTGTCTTATAATGTTGTAAGAGGCGAACAAATTAATTCACATAAAGCACTAATAACCATGTGTGGGTTTGAGTAAACATTAATGTTAGCTCTATTAAAAATTATTATTATATTTCAGGAAATAAGCATCTGCTGTCAAAGAAGTTTCAGAAATCTTTCAGTCATTTCACAGATATAAATACTTGTGTATTAAATATCTTTGTATATTTAGAATATTTTAATTCCGTAAATACCATAATGTGTTATCTCCATTCATATGCATATTTTTCTTTAAAAAAATGAAACATTGTAATTTATGAATATTTAGTTAAAAAAGTCAACAGTATTCCATAACTCAAAAACGCGGCAAGAGCATACTAGAATAAAATGTTTCAATTATGTTATTATAAAAACTTGAGCAGCGTATGTGTTTATGTTTGTACCTTATGTTCACAAAGTCAAGATAACGCTTGCAGCAAAGGAGTCCTCAAAGGTCAGTTCTGTGGAGAATAGAACAATATCTACAAATTTTCACAATGTTTTTTAAAGGGAAAAAATACACTCGAGGGAATGTGACACAGTTGTCATAGGAATTTAAGGAATGGGAAACGTGTGTATCATATAAATGGCTTTTAGTGCTCCTTGTGATACCAAGTTAGTGTTATCCACCATGCTTTTCTAATAGTGGTAGTTGATTTGAGCTGAGTCGGCCACACCCTTTTACTTCTACAAATGCTTGCACCTGTGAAAATCTCACCGGATGAAGCTTAAATTTATGAAAAACCCTCAGAATGAAACTTACTGACCTATATGAGTATGACCTATATGAGTATTTAAAGTAGCAATTTTCATCTCATTAGTATAAGGGGCTAACTGAGTGAATATATCACACAGGAAATATAGACGTATTCATTTTTTAACATGTCAGCATTCAGTTGAAAGATTGTCATTGATGTATGTTTCAGGGTCCCTCCTGTCCCCTTCCTCCCCCCCCCCCCGCCCCCCGCGCTTCTATACGTGTTAGAGGCTCATGTGTAAAAACCTGCCCTTTTGGAGATAAAAATGCCTATTTGTAAGTGAACAGATGGTGTTGCTCAAGTTCAGAGACACATCTTAGGCAGAATCTCAGGGGGAGGAGGGGCTGTGGGGAGAGGAGGGCTAGTGTAGTTTGAAAAGGCTTCCTGGGTGATTCTGATAGCCTCCCACCTCGCCCCCACTGTGCAGCACTGATTTAAAGCTTAAAGATACATAAATGTCATGTTAACGCTGATTTGAGCTGCAGAGTAAAAAATGAACTCTTTTCATTTTCTGGTAGAAACTTGTCTGATTGCATTTCTTTGCATTTTATGTCATAATTTTCAAAGCCTGAAGCTCCCAACAATATCTTAAAATTGACTCATTTTAAAACTTGTGATTAGTGCAAATACTACATTATTTCCGTTTGTATGATGGTACTAAATAGCAGGTCCCACGTGGTCATTCAAAGAGCATTTCTATTTTGGGTAAGTTTCCATGTATAAAGGTCACAATAAAAACAGATCACACATATGTGGCATTATAATGTAAGCAATGACATTCACAAGTATTATTAGTGGAACCATTGAAGTAAAGTTTGAGATTTAGAATAATTAAAATAATTACAGCTAAAACTACCTTTGAAGAAGCCTTAAGTCAATCATGAAGAATACTATATATTTTATGTATATGAATTTGCTCAGTAATTCCTACACATGTTAAAAGTCAAGATTTTCTTGTTAAACTCTTAAGGAAAAGGAGGCAAAAGTCTGTTTGCAGATGTCTGAGCATTTAAACCATTATGACCTTCAGGTGGTTATTAAATGCAAAGAAGTTATGGATGCTGAGGAGAAGTGCCAGAAAGTTGCCTTGATCTCCCTCAGGGGTAAAAACCTTTGCTACACCCAAAAGGAGTTGCTTGTGTGCCCCGGGAGGCACTGAAGTTTCCCATTCATGGGAGGGTGGAAGGATAACTCCATTTGCTTTGTTTAGATAATGTTGGAATCAGATGAATTTGGAAGACCTAAGGAGAAGAAATTGTCAGCATTGGATGAGTAGGCTCCTGGAAAAGTTGTTAGGAGTTGGGGTTTGATGAGACAATGGATACCAGAGCCCTTCTCGCCCATTTCTAAGCTCGCCTATTTCCTGGACAGGGACCGTACGTGTAAAGAGAGAAAAAGATGAAGTGTGAACCATGCCAGAATCCATGAGAATCCTGGGGCATAGAAAACCTAGCTCATCTTTGAGGGCAGGTCTGCAGAGAGGCCCAATGCCACTTGTCTAGCAATGATCTCTGCATTTTGTGTTTGCCTTGTGAGGCAACTTGCCCTGATTTTCAAGGTTACTAGTCAGTATGCAGTGGTGATGGTGGTGAATTGTTTGTGTGTATGTGTAGAGGGTGTGTCAGCCAGCTCATTCTTCTGGGATTCAGGCCAAATGCTTCTCTGTCACTAGCTTCCTAGTAGGTCACATACACAAATGCATGCGTGAACACACACACACACACACACACCCCGACAGACTCCCAATTTCCTTCTCACATTTTTAATCTCTTATACTGGGTCCTTCTACTGCCCATTTTTCTTACTAGTTCAGTCTTTTTCTTTCTACATTTCCCTCCTTTTCAGCTGTCTTTTTAAAGAGCCAAAGCATGACTGAGTTTTCTATCATGATTAGAACTATACTCTAGGGAGCATAATTTTGCAAATAAGGAAACTGAGCTCCAGAATGTCAAATTAACCTGTCCGAATCAAGACAGTTTAATGATGGACTCAATACCAATAACCATGTCTTCTAATTTCTGGCCATATTGGAAAAAATTGTGGAATAGGAAATAAATGATTAATAAGTTCCACTTTTGATATTTACTAGCTATATGATTTTGGGCAAGTTACCTAACCTGACAAAGAAAACTTTGGTTTACTTATCTTTAGCTAGGGAATGATGAAACCTGAATAAATAGAGTTGTAATGAAGCATCATTATATGCATGGCTATAAGATGACTTGTATAATGCACAGAATATGCTAAGCGCACCATAAATTCGATTTTCCCACCAAGTCCAATGCTTTTTTATTATGTCACATGATCTTGCCATATCCCTTTCAGTTCACTCTTATCTCTTCTGCAAAATTACTCTTATTTATTTATTTATTTATTTATTTATTTATTTATTATTTTGTATTGTTTCACTGGCTTTTGTCCCATTCAAGTGTCTATACTCAGAATTCCAAAGCTAGAGAAAACTTTTCCAAATCAGCTAGCGGCAGCTTCCTTCCTATCTGCCCCGGCTTGTCTGAAGATTGGCGGATGGAATGTCCTGTACCGTCAGGCCTTACTGGGGTCTTCTGCACATCTGAAAGCTGAGGTGACGTAGCTGTGGCGGTTCCCCTCCTGCAAGTGTTGGGAGTCTCTGAACCCCAGGCAGGACTTGACATTTGCCTGTAGCATCATCATAGGAGTTCTGCTGTTCCCTGGCCACTGGCAGAAAGCACAGAGCTTAGCAGGTAGCCAGGGAATATTTATAAAATATATAAAGGCATACGTGATTGTATGAATATACACGTCCTCACATCCCTGTCTAAGCAGGGTGGATAACAAGGGTTTCTGCGCGGGAATCAGTGTCTCACGTCTGGTACTCTACTTCCGGGCCCTTCTGCATAGAATTTTGGAACAACAGGCCCTCTGAATACCTTGAACCAGCTACCTCCCTAGCCCCTCCTCATTCTGTTTACCTCATAAAAGGCCAAGATACTAAGGTGTAGTCGGTCCTTTATAAGGACTCTGTCAGATTTAAGGGTAGAGGAGAGGGTGACATTTTCAGGACATTTCTGACCACTTTCTCCTGAGTCTTCCCCTCCCTGCTCCCAGCCTCCACATGAGACCACTTCATCCTGGAGTTTTTTCTCAGGCTGCCATCTATATCCTCTCATAGGTTTAACATTTTGACCTACGCATAGACAACGGCCTATTTCCCTCAAAACAGTTGAGACCGTATGACATTTTGAAAGCAGCTTTGCTTACTTTATAAGGAAGTACAAAATATAATACAAAGAGCAGATAAAGAGTCGTGTTTCAAAATTGTAGGTTTTTATCCCTTCTGGATGGTGCTGCTTTGACTTTGTAAGCATCTTGTTTAACTTCATGCCCTCCTGGGTCCCTGACGGATTCATCAGATACCATCTTTTCTCCTGACGCATGTGGGGACACCTAGACATCTCTTTCCATTCAAGTTCACATATAGAAAACTGCACCCTGACTTCTTTATACCATCTAACTCTGTACAAACCTCCAGTCCCCAAACTATGACTTCTATAGTTAATGGCCAGACTGTGGGGCATGAAGCAATGTATGATCTCATTCTCCTTCTTCAGAAGATCTGTTTAGCCTACCTTGCATGCTTTTCTGATTTACTTAAGATAACTTTTTGTCTCACATGAGCAGAAGAAAGCTTGTTAATGTCCAATTGTTTCCTGTTAAATTATTATTCATCTGCTAAATCAGCTTAGTTATTATGTCTGAAATAATCACAGTCCCGAGAGAGAGAGGGAGAGAGGAAAAAAGAGAGAGAGAGAGAGAGAGAGAGAGAGAGAATCACTCCTTCCCTGGGCATATTATTTACTTGCGAATCTATGCCCACTTCATTAGTGTCAAGACACTGAGGATAGCTTTCATGATTTTGAGCTGTGTATGCTCAGATGCTACTGCACACGTTTAATAACAGAAGGATCACATGCTCCAATTCATCCTATATAATTATGTATTTCTTCTATTTTAGATCACCTGGGTCTGGTGTTAACTCCGGCCTTTCGACTCTCATGCACCCTCCGCACAAAAACGGCAGCTCTGGTATCAGACCCCTTCCTTGACCATAGAGATTTTTCATATTGGGCATACTAGTCAATGCTATCTGTATTTTATCAGTTCTAATTTTGGCCAGACTTCCAATTTATATAATCTTCCAAGATAAATCTTGAGTTAGGAGACTGTATTCCTCCATTAACTCAGGGATAAAGATGAGGATCTGGCAAACAGATAACACGGAAGGACATTAAGAAGAAATGGTTTGCCTCTTCTTTAAAAAGAGCAGAGCAAGACAATTTGTAAAATTAGACCGAGTCAATTAAAAGGATAACAACCTGTAGATCAAAGATATTTCAAGCTTGGCAGGGATCTTTCATTTTCACTACAACTTCTTGCCCCCAGAGTCTCAGACCTCCTCCATCATCAACTACCTGAAGAGGGCGCCCACCTCCATTTCCACTGTGGATCACATTTTCTTGTTTATTTCATCACACTCCCCACCACAAGACTTCTCTATCTTCTCTAAATGAAAACTCCATGAAATCAAGGATCTTTCTGTCTTATTCTCCACTGATTCGATAGTGCCTCTCACAGTGCCCGACACATAATAGACACCCAGTAACTACTTAAATGACCAAATGAAAAATTGTTACCTTTTAAGAATCTGCAATTTAAAATTCCCAATTTTCTCTTAGTCTACCCTGAGTTATTAAATATTTATAACTATTAAATATCAGGATATTGGCAATAATTTCATATTTCCTTTTGATAAAAAATATATGAAATAGCAGCTTACCTTTGTAAATGCTATTTTTTAAAAAATCTCATTTAAAATAGAATATTTTAGGATGTGGCTGAGTTTTGATAACATCTCAAATAGAGATAACAGAAGAAAAAAATCCTACTGTAATTTTTGTGATAAGGACCATATTAGAGTGAGAACTGCCCTCAGGGAAATTATGTACTTGGACAATAACAGCCTCAGTGAATACATTTAGCAGAATACATACCAGTGGCTTAAATGCCGATATAAATGGAGTGTTGCACTCCACACATTAATCATCCATGCTTCGGTGTCTGCTTAAGTGGATGATGCCCCATATTTAAAATGCCATATTCAAATGTATTATTGTTCAAATTGAAGAAAATAAAAAAAGTTCTAATATTGGAATTAGTACTGAGATGCAAGACATTCTAATTTACTTAATAAAATTAATAGCTTGCTTCCTCATTTTCTGTAATAAAGATATTTTCAAAGCAGCGAGAATAGAAAAGTGTACATTTTTAAAAGAAATTAAAATCAAGACAGATGATAAATCATCTAGATGCCTTCCATTAGCACTGTCTATGTGAAGACAAATTAAATCCTAAAGCAGGGAAGGATGCATATACATATATAGATGTGTAAACTCTTGTGATAGTTGGTGAATCCATATAAGTGGTGGAGATGGCATAAGGCTGGAAGACTGATACAATACTTTCCAAACAAGAAAAAAGATAAATTCCACATTTCACTGTGGTAAGCTTATATCAATCCAGGGAAAAATTCCAGGTCAGATAATCTATGAGCTTTTTTATAAGGTAAGGTCTACTAGTGGCTAGTATGAGTCTTTAAGAAAACATTGCATTTAGGGTGTTTGGACAGCTAAGTTGGTTAAGCATCTGGCTTCGGCTCAGGTCAAGATCTCACGGTTAATGAGTTCGAGCTCCCTGTTGGGCTCTATGCTGACAGCTCAGGCCTGGAGCCTGCTTCAGGTTGTCTGTCTCTCTCTGTCTCTGTCTCTGTCTCTGTCTCTGTCTCTCTCTCCGCCCTTCCGCCTGCTCACACTCTGTCTGTCTGTCTCTCTCTAAAATAAATAAACATTAAATAAAAAAAAAAGAAAACTTTACATTTTTTTAATGTTTATTTATTTATTTATTTATTTATTTTTTGAGAGAGAGTGCGAGTGGGGGAGAGGCAGAGAGAAAGGGAGACACAGACTCAGAAGTGGGCTTCAGGTTCTGAGCTGTCAGCACAGAGCCCGATGCGGGGCTCAAACTCATGGACAGAGAGATCATGACCTGAGCTGAAGTTGGACACCTAACCGACTGAGCCACCCAGGCACACCAGAAAATTTTACATTTAATCAACACCTTTTTCTTTTTGGACAGTTGTGTTACAGATTAGCTTAAGGGAATGCCATAGATATAAGGTTTCTTTTTCTCTGATATGGATTTGGACAAGATGTTAAAATGTGACATATATAATAAGTAAATAGAACAATTATGATTAGCGTTATTAATAAAAACAAAATCTATTCAACCAATGTTGTTAGTTTCCAGTGATTGTAGAATTGGATCCTCCTGACACGGAATGGTAAGGGTCTGTGTTTAGGTATGGGAGGAGTGAAGTCTTGCCTTAAAAATATAGACTACTTCTCCAGAATGTTAGTTCTGGTTAAAATCATTTGAGACAGAGGGGTGCCTGGATGGGTCAGTCAGTTTAGCATCAGACTTTTGATCTAGGCTCACGGTTCATGAGATCGAGCCCCCAATCTGGCTTTGCACTGCCTAATTGGGATTCTCTCTCTCCTTCTCTCTCTGCCCCTCCCCTGCTCACTCTATCTCTTCCTCTCTCTCAAAATAAATAAATAAACATTAAAAAAATGAGTAAAATAAAATAATTTGAGGCAGAGTCCTCAAGATGTTGTGGCACACGTTACCATTGTGCTTAGTTACACCGCTCTCCAGAATCTCTTTCTCCACACTCCTGCCTCTTCTCTAGTATGAGAGTATCCTGGACATTAAACCCTTGATTGAAGAGTGTCTCACACATGGAAGACATTAACAGCAATAGCTATTAATATTTCTCAAGATTGTTTTAGAATGGATTGTTTTGCTAATGGAATTCTGGACTATACCAAGGTCTTCAAACTTTCATAAGTACCAAAAACAGAGATTAACTTGAGTAAGCATATCTGTATCTAATCTAGTTTCTTTTGCCACTCCCTTCTTTGCAAATGTCCTTCTCTCACTTCACAAACAAAAGTTATACTTCTCCTCCATTCTGCGTTGCTGCAGCCCCTGTTGAATTGTCTTCGTGTAGAAGCCCCACTCACAGCACTAAATAAGATGACATTGACAAATTCTGGTGTTTGTACAGAGGAAGTAAATGAATCTAATAACAGTACCAAATCCATTTGCAAACCATATGGTTTCTAATTCTTTGCTTTCAACAAAATTGAAAGAGTACCTAATTGATTTGCTATTTGATGATAGATCAAATAGATTAGAATTGATAGTGAACCCTATCTTATTCTAGCAATAAATAATGTTCATCCCTGGATACACAAATTAATTAGGGAATAAAACTGCATTCATCTCATTAAGAGATGCAGTTCTAATAGAAATTTGCTCTCTATGTATAATAATTATTACAAAACGTGTAATATATTCCTGTGGTATTACTCATGTTTGTACTACAAATAATTGTAACTCAATCTAAAATAAATTTTTCAACACTTGAAAGCCTTGTAGTCACAGAGAATATTTTTAAATTTAATTTTAATTTGCATAAATATTTTATTCTAGATAATTATAATGTGAGATCAATAAAAAACAAAACCTAATGATTTATTACACTTTAGTAAAATTTTCTGGGTGAATGGAATGGATATATGAATTCAAGAGAAAAGTCATGATGTTTTTTGATTGGTTACAAGTTTTCATATATTTTTTAAGTGTGATTAAAAAAGCAAGGGTAAATCTGCGATGATATTTGGATTCCCTTTGTACATTTTAACATGACAAAAACTTCTTTAATTTCAATAATTACAACATGCTAGAAAATTGCAAAAATTTAAGTTTTTAGGAAGAAATTAAACATCAGATAAAAATTACGTGAAGGAGTGTATCAGCTTTCAGAATTCCTGGTACTTAAATATTGAAGCAAAAGTTTGAATGCTGTTGGACCAGTTCCGATATATTTACAGGATGCTTCTGATCCACAATAAAAGGAAAATGTATTCAACTAATAAAAATTACAACCCAGAAATGAAGATTAATATAAATGGATGGAGCCTCAAGTGATCATCCTGTTCAGTTTTTAGGTGACTGTGCAGATGGTATGCTTTTTCTTGAATTTTATGAGCTGAGACTTATTTATTGTACAAATTAATAATTGTTCTACCACACGGACGTGTTATGTGGAGAGAACCTGCTGTGAATATGAATCTGAATTTAATTACATTCAGTGTTTATCTATTGAAAAACTAATAACTGTCCAGCCTATCATAAAATGAATAAATATAATTACCAGTTCAAAAAATATACGTACCTATGAAAATGTACATATATTATATACTTATATATAGTATTTTTATATTATTACATATTATTATGATGTTACATGTATATTATTAAACATTGCTTTTTGTTAAATTATATGATACATATATACAATAGATGTTAAACTGCTTGTTAGGATAATATATTATTTATGTGGAGTAGGTACTGAGTAAAAATTGTCAATGTAAAATAAATGTTTGTTTTATGATAAATAATGATGTATATTTTCCCTATGCAGTCTTCTGTGTTTATTCCTATCAGTTCCTTTAAAAAATTCATGCAAGTTCTATGCGTGTATTATTAGAAGATCCAAGAAGATCTTGATGCAAAGTAATACATTTCAAAATTAAAAATTTCTTAACATTTCCTCAAATTATATTTATTATACCAGTGTTAATATTTGTAGCAGTAATTATAATTGAATAGTAGATATTATAGATTATAATGGATTCTTATTCGGTTAGATTCCATAATTAACAGCCTACTCAATTATCCCATAGCAATTAGACTCTAGTACATCTGATATAATGGCTAGAACAAATTATTTATATCTTGGTTGAAAAACTACAAACAGATGAAAATGGCAGCTGCCCTTAATAATTGGATATGATTTTGTTTTATGTTTTAAATACATTGTTAGATTTTTACTGAAGTGCTCATTAAATGAGACAAAATAGCCATCCTAGTGTGGTTTGTATTATTATCCTAATTAAAATTGACAAAGTTCTCAATTTCAAATTATTTTTCAGAAAACAGATGTGCATTCTTTGGATGGGTCACATTTTATATAAAGAGGACTTGATTTACAATTACAACATTATCTATACTTCTATATGAAAATCAGACTAGAAGTATTTGAGTTTAAATTAAGTGCTTTGAGATCCTGCCTGGAAATTAGAAATTTATAATTGCTGGTTTTTATCAATGGAAGTATAATATGGCAAATATCATATATTTTTCTGATCATGTTTTCACTATGAAAATCTTGAGGTTCATATTGGGGCTGGACACAATCCTGCAGATGGAAGCATGAGTTGCGAATGAGGAGATCCCAGTTTAGACATGTCACTGATCCCAGTCAGTTTTAGCTTTTTTTACGTGTTTAAAGATGATGCTCAGATCATGGGAAACAACAAACCCATTGCACACAACTGTAGTCAAATCACAACTGTAGTAATACGTTGACTCCTTGCCTGATACATTAAAAAAAAAATAGTATGTTTGTGTACCTATACAGTCTGGTGCTTCCCAAATGGAGGTACATATGTGAGAAGAATTGGCAAGGTGGGATGCGTCCAGGAGAAGGCATTAGGATTGGAAAAGTCTAGAAAGCATGTCATGTGGAAGCAACTGAATACTCGACAGTAGACCCAACAGAGCTATCTTTAAATATTTAAACAACTTTGAAATAATAAAGGGGTTATATATTTTTTCCCTATATTGCCCCAGAAATCAGAATTAGGATCAATAGTGGAAAGGAAAAGAATATAGAGTTTAATCTTGTCATAGAATTACTTTTAAAGCCTTCTGTGGCAATGGAATAAATTGCCTCACATGATAGTGGGTTACTCATGGTGGAGTTTCCTAAAGCTGATCATCTTGTAGAAACTTTGTAAAACAGATTAAACCCTAAGATATCTATATACTTAAGGTTTGTACAGTACTCTTAAGTTTCTTTTAAAAATTAAAAAAAAATGGGGTGCCCGAATGGCTCAGTAGGTTGGCCATCTGACTCTTAGTTTCTGCTTAGGTCATGATCCCTGGGTCATGGGAATGAGCCCTGCCTCATGCTCCGTGCTGAGCGTGGAGCCTGCTTAAGATTCTCTCACTCTCTGTCTCTGTCTCTCTCTCTGTCTCCCTCTGCCCCTCTCCCACTCTTGCAGGCTCTCTCCCTCTCTCTAAAAAAAAAAAAAAAAAAAAAAAAGGAAAAATAAATAAAAATAATAAAAAAATAAATTTTTAAAAGTTTAAAATTCAGTGTTTCACACATGGATTATTTAGCAAATCTCTCTTTACTTTTATGAGGTGACAAGAGAGTTTTAATTTTGAATGCACTTTCATTCATGCAATTAACAAATGTTTATAAAGTGTTACTTTGTGTCAGGTGTGGTGTTAAGTCCTGGGGTAGAGTGGAGAGCCAAACTAGACACAGTGCCAGCCTCACAGAGGTCAAGAGATTAGTAGGGGCAGACATCACTCAATAGTCATATAAACACATGGCAATTACAAACTTTGATAAGTGGTATGGAGAAAGTGGATAGTACTTTGTGACCTTATATACAAGTTATAAGCTTCTTTCCATTTCACCATTACCATCTAGGGCAGTCCATGTAATTTCTTACCTGGAGTACCACAGACTACTGACTGAATCCCCTGCTACCAGTCATGATACCCTCTAAACCTTTCTCAGTCCATAAATATAATTTCCTCAAAATGCAGATCAGATCATGACTCCACCCTGCCTGAATCCCTGCAATGCTTCTGATTGCTCTAAAGATAAATAATACCATTCTTTTTTTTTTTTTAAGTGTATTTATTTATTTTTGAGAGAGAGTACAGTGGGGTAGGGGCAGAGAGAGAGAGGAAGACAGGAGACAGAGAATCCCAAGCAAGTTCCATGCTGTCAGCACAAAGCCCAACAAGGGGCTTGAACTCACAAACCATTAGATTATGACCTGAGCCTAAATCAAGAGTCAAACACTTAACTGACTGACTCACCCAGGTTCCCCTAAATACTACCATCTTTAACTTGGCCTGAAAAAAATTTTATACTATAGCCTATTTCTACCTCCAAGGTATCTGTAATTATTTTCCCCACTTTCTATATTCCAGCCTCTCTGAGGATTTTCAGAACATTACTCATTATCTTCTGCCCCAGGACCTTGGTACATGCTGTTCTCTCTCCTTGCTAAACTCTTCACCCCTTTTCCTTCACCTAGATAAATTCATCAAATATAAACTCACATGTGGCCTTCTTATACACAATCATAGGTCATTCATTCATTTGCTCAGCAAATATTAAGCCCTTATTATGCACCAAGTATTATTCTAGGTGTTTGGATTATACAAACTAAGAAAACAGAGAGACTTGCCCTTGAGGGAGAATAAACAATGATTCTTGCTAGTTTATACCCAGCTTAAAAAATTGAGCCATTATCTACAGGCTTAGATAACATCATTATTTCACTGGGTATATAACTGTATTCTTACAGATTTTTCCATGTTAAGCTTTTTTCTAATAACTCCTATAAATGTAAGGTTGGATAGAAAATTATATAAAAAATGGTTGTTTGTACATATAATACTCTATATTTATAATATATAGAGGTCTTGGTTCATTTCATGTCCTATGATCTCATAGCTTAGTTCATAATATACTAGTATATGTATATATTTATACATGTATATTTTATGCATATGTATTATGTATGTTATATATGGAAACACAAGGAGACTATATACTATCCTCCTTGGAAGGATGCAAACTAATATTTTATCTTAAAAGTATTAATGACTTTGTTCTAAATTAGTTTTAATATTTTAGAAATCAAACTTAAGATCTTATAGAAAACAATGATAAAATTTACTTCTTTCAAAGCAGTGGTCATTCATTAACCAATTGGTAATTTCAGAAAGCCTTTATTTCATCACATTTTATTTAGTGTCAGGCATGAAAGGAGGTTTTCACCAATTAGGAAACCTCTTCACTGGTCTGAGGAATTCATCATCCACCTAGAGAGACAACATAAATGAAACAATATGAAGCAGTATATCCACAAAGTACAACAAAGTATAGTAAAAATTGAACATAAAAAAGAAAACACAGAAACTTTTCCTCACCCCAATTATTTTCAATATATTTCCTTATTCAGCAAGATATAAGCAATACAGCCATGAATTTATGTTACATCAGATAAAATTCACTAGCTAGACTGTGATTTCTGGTAAGAAATAACTGCTAACTAGTGTTTTGTATTAAATAAACTGTAGAAGTAGAGACCTGGAAATCCTTAGGAAACTTCTGGGGGCACTGGATTGTGATTATATTCTCTTACGATCAGGATATCTTGGCTTGAAGGCACTCCAAGTTATGGATCTTAGGGGAAAAATAACAGCTCAGTGCGAGTTTCTCCTTTGTAGCTCACCGAGATTAGGAAAAAGGGCAAAGGCAGCTGAATGCATTTATAGCTGCTTGGAAAGTAGCTGTGTCAGTGGAGGCAACTGCCAGATAGGATCTCACAGCAGTAATTGTAACTTTGCTTTCTTCCGTCTCCCGATTGTGGGGAGAGCTGAGAATTTAGAGCAATGGATTGGGAAAATACCATGAAATGAAAGGACCATTGGTCTGGATAAAGCTACAGTCAGTAAAAATGGAAAATAAACTTCCATGCATTTGGCCTTTAGCGGCCACAGAGACTTCAAATAACATTTTACCAAATTGCTTTTGAGTCCTTCATAGTTGTAATGCTTTTTCTTTGGGTCACTTGATAGTTTAAAATCTGTGATCAGGTGTGAGATAGGATAAAAGGGTATAGGATGTATATATATATATATATATATATATATATGGGGTTTTTTCCCCCTTAAATGCCACTTAATCCAATAAAATTTAGGCCAAGGGGACACACTAATTTAAAAAGTTATTGTCAATTTCCACTGTGGATGATACGGATAATTTTTGTAGTCTAAAAAGTTTTTTATTTGTTTCGGGGTTGGCCAAAACAACCTTGTTTTCACTGGTCTATATATTGTTTTCATAGGGCCCAATCCTATTAGTCAAAGAAGTTAACATTACTCCAGGATTCAGGTATTATTTATGCCAGATGGCTTTGTACGTAGGGCACACAGTTTAAAAGGGTGCACTCTGTAATATTAAATGATATGAAAAATGAATGCTGAGAAAGGAATTTAAATTTGAAAAAACTAACATGCTGACAATTGACAAATAGCCCAATTAACATTACAGACATTTTACCAAGTTGAAAAATGAAAAGCAAAGAAACAAAAATTTATTTGTAATAAAAGTAAAGCTTAGAAATTTATAAAAATCAGGGATTTTTTTCTTTTTTATGAAAGTGGCAGGATTATTTTCCTAAATTGCTTACTTATGGTTCTTTAAGGAGAGTACAGTATATGTGATTAACTGCCTAATGATTTAGGCGAGTTATTGAAAAGATTTCATATAAACTGAATATTTATGTCTTGAATCACTCTGTGCCATTTGATCAGTCTCTTAAGTCTCTGGGAGCAGAGGCTCATTGCTAAAGTCTCAGGGGCTGGACAAGTGTGAACACACAACAGACACATAGACCTTCAAGACAGTTTTGTTGGATGTGTGGATAAAGGTCCCAACAAGAAAATGAACACAGAAAGCAAAATGTGACTCTGAATATGGAAACATTCTGGATAGAACTCAGTGAAATTGAGTTCAGGATGCTGAAAGCAAAGTTTTACTAAACTGATCATATAACACGAATAGAAGATGTTAGAATTCTCCCAAACAGTTTCTACCATCATCTCTATAGGAAAACAAGAAACAATTTTTAAAAAATATTGAAAGATGAACTTAAAATCACTTTCATATCCTCAATGGTAAGATTATATAAAGGAAAATATTTTTAAAATAGAAGGAGCACACCACTGCTGTTTATTATTTTGCTTTGTTTTGTTTTGGAAAATTACCCCTTGGTTGAAAAAGTGAGCAAAAGACAGAAGTGAAAAGGTAGTGAATACACAGCAAAACCACCATATAACATAGTTGGGGTTTTTAATTTTTTCATCAAAATTTCTTGCTAAAGAATAATTTGTTCATTTCCTTCCTCCCTCCCTCCCTCCCTCCTTCCCTTCTTCCCCCCTTCCCTCCTTCCCTCCTTCCTTCCTTCCTTCTTTCCATTTCTTTTCTCCTTCCCACCTCTTTCCCTTCTTTCATCTTCTTTCCCCTTTCCTTCCTTTCTGTCAAACCTTAGGCAAATGGAAGCTATATACAAGGACTCAAACATCTATTTTGAGATTTGAACAGGCTTAAGGGACTTTTGAGGGGAACTACTCACTTTAACAGATGCTAAGGATATGGGCCAAGAAAATATAGGGATTTTGAAATAAAGGAGACCCTGAAAGATCCCATCCCCCCTGTCTTTCTTCACTTGCTCATTCCTTTCAAAGTATCTTTCCTATCACACTTTTACACTATTTCTGAAGCATCTACCATGCATGTTATATACCTTCCTCGATTTTCCACATTTTCATGGTCTTTCAGCTACTTTCACTGAATAGAGAATACATTGTTTCAATAAGTTTATCTAAATCTCTAAAAAGTGTATCATAAAAAATGTAATATTAATAAGTCTAATGTTAAGTTATGAAATATTGCTTCTTGTTTGTCACATGTCTCAGAGTCATGTGCCTCAGTAATTCTTTAATTCACGAGTAACACTTTCTTCTAGAGAATAATACCAGACATTGTAGAAAACATCAGATTGTGTCTCCACTTGTTGGCACTGGCTAGCTTTCCTAGAAGTGCAGCCCTTGAGAGCCTGATTCCTTGAAATGACCTTACAGCATGGGAAGACAAGGATCAATTCTCCTTCTGTCACTAAGAGTCTGCTAAGGATTATACCTGACTATGGTGGTGCCAACTCTTTTAAAAAACTAAAAGGTTACCGCAGTTAAATGATATTAGACCTGGGTGCCAGATTCTTCAAAGCAGATTCATCCGCAAAATCAATATGGACACAAGACATTTATTGCATTATTTCATTATACATCCATACCTCAAACATTTAACATGTTGCAGGAATAATACTTTGAGCTCTTTTAATTTTTTTTAAATGTTTATTTATTTTTGAGAGACAGAATGAGCAGGGGAGGGGCAGTGAGAGAGGGAGACATAGAACATGAAACAGGCTCCAGGCTCTGAGCTGTCAGCACAGAGCCCAACATGGGGCTTGAACTCATGAGCCATGAGATCATGACCTGAGCCAAAGTTGGATGCTTAACCAACTGAGCCACCCAAGTGCCCCAAGGAATAATACTTTGAGCTCTTAAACCTTAACCAATGTAAAAGCAGGGACCCACAGAAAATTAAATCTCCAGTGAACCAATAAATCAAGTTGTATTATTTTTGTCCTTGGTTATTCCAATGACTCCATGAAAAGAAAAGAAGCTAATAAAAATATTACTTAAAATGCAAATTAAATTTCAAAAAAATGCACTACCAAATAATACAAGTACTTTAGAAAAATCACTGACGATACAAAAACTTCAATTATGTGGGATATCCTGGTTGGTTTAACCAAAAAAAAAAAAAAAAAAAAAAAAAAAGTGAAGGGAGAGCATAAGACTTCCTGAAGGAGACTTTAGGAAATATATTGATTTGAGGTAGTTCATTCCTGACAATTTCCAGCCTTTTGTGAAATAGGTCATAGATCAATTATATGGTAATGAGGTGGTATTAATAAAGGAGGTTTGAGGGTTAAAAGGGTAGTGTGAGTAGTGAAGTCTGACTAGTACAAATATTGTCTTATGGGGTTAAGATAGGTGAGATACTAACGAGCAATAATCTGTGAAGCACAACCATAGACTGGATAAATGTGTATTTTGTTTTGCCTTGCCCATTAAATTCATGGTTAAATAATCCCAAATGCCTAAATAAAGGATAAAATATCTATCACCTGAATATTAAACTTTATAAAGCATCTCTATTCACAACAGACGATTTTCTGGATTACCAATGTTTATCTAGTATGGGCATGAATTTGGTTAGCAAGTCATGGAAAAATAAAAGCAACAATCCCCACATGTATTGCATCGTGCTTTATATAAAAATATTCACTAGGGTATATTCAATTATTTAAACTTTACTCCATAGGTTTGTCTAAATATTTGAGTTGCATAAAACTTTTCCCCCCAATATTTCTTACTTAAATAATATTGAAAAATATGTCCTGTCAATCAGGTAGAATTTTTAGGAACTGTTTAATGATCCAATTTAGTTGTATTATTAAATATTTTTATTATATAAAAACATTACTAATGCCCCTCCCCACATTCTAAAAATCCAAATTCAGTGATTTAGAATTACTAAGCCACTCCTATATGTCAGTTACCATACTAATATATATAAATATATATTTGTCAAATACATACATAGATATATACATGTGAATAAATTCAATGAAAATATACTCAATTAAAAAAAACAAAGAAAATATACTCAATAGATCAGATTTTTATCTATGTTGATTTTTCAGGAGAATACACAGAAAAATAAATAGATCTTAGAAAATTAGATTTTTGCACCCTATTTTAATAATAATATTTATTAAATTTTATTAAATAATAATAATGATGATAACAATATTTCTAGTATAAGATCCAGGGTCAATATATATTCAGGAAATTTCCTCAACTTTTATTTATATTTATTAATTTGTTTATTTATTTAATTTTTAAAGTTTACTTATTTTAAGAAAGAGAGAGAGTGGGAGAGGGAGAGAGAGAGAATCCCAATTATGCTCCACACTGCCAGTGCATAACCCGAGGTGGGGCTTGAACTCACGAACCATGAGATCATGACCTGAACCAAAACTGAGTCGGACACTCAACTCACTGAGACACCCAGGCACCCCTGTACTTATATATTTTAATTCAATTTGATGCCTGCACTAAACTTTTAGAATATTCAAATCTATCAAAGTATCCTTTTTCCTGAATATTACAACAAAGAGAGAGACATTATCTTCCTATAAGTCTTATCCCCATGAAAAAAATATATTGCAAGCTAATGAAAAGAGATAAGAATATTTTTAAGAATAGCAGTGTTGCTACTGTGGGTTGAAAACGAGCAAAAAGGAACTTCCCTTTTGTGGGCAATAAAGCCCATGTTTGTATGGTGAAACAGTACTAATATTTGTTTTGCTAAAAGCCAGATTTACTATGTAATTTTAGATGACCAACAACTTGTATTAAACATGCTTTTATGAGCAGCATATTACATCCACCAAAAGTAACTTCTTTTTCTATTTGGAGATGCTTGGGACTCTTGCAAAAGTGAAGATGCATAAACCAAATGACTCAACTCTGTGAGGCCCGAGCTCTATATTGTGAAAGCTAACTAAGTAATAATCTTGCTCTTGATTGAATTAAATATGTTTAAAGTTATCTGTAGCAGTCTGTTTATTGTGGCCTTCATTCAAACGTGAAATACTTTGTGTGGCAACCACGCGGAAGTTGACTTGCCTAATTGCACGGGAAGGCACTGGAATGCTGCAGTCTTTGCGTAATCAAATCATGTCATCCCTCTCCAGTGTATATTGCACAGAGAAACAATTAAGAAACAGAATGTGAGTCTGGCAGGGAAAGATCATGAGATTACGTGATTATGAAACTTGTTTTCTAGTATTCTACCACATCGGTGACTCACAGAACGAATTCAGTAAGAAACACGTCATAGGAGGATATCCAGAAGTAAGTTTATAATTGCTCAGAAGCTTGAATGTCTTTGCTTCCTCATGACTTTAAATTTGTTATTTTGGTCTCCCTTCTTTACTGAGACCCATTGTATTGAAATCAAGGCTCAATCAGTATGTACTTTCAGGAAGTGAAAGGAGATCTATTGGTGTGGGTTGTAAAGCTGGTTGTCCCCTAGAGATAATAAGCACAGTGATCCGTGAATACTGAGAGGAAGAACGTATAAGCAAGATAAACCAAACCAAACATTTCTATGACAACTCTACAGAACCAAAATTATATAATGAATCATTAGGTTTCCTTGAGAATTTCTAAAATGCTAGGTCATGTTAATTTTTTTTTTTTTTTAATACAGAAGTAAAAATGAATTTTTGAGGTAGGGGCTTCATTTTGTTAAATTCCCCCACATCACAAATTCTCTACTCACCCTTCCACACCCAGCCCTACCCCCCCAGACCCTACTCCTGTGCCCCTTCAAATGCTTATTATTTTTATTATTCATTTCAAACATCAATTCACCTTTAGATCTTTCATGGAATTTTTTTTCCACACATGCTTTGAGCCCTCTTTAAGAGCCAAGCACGATGCTACATGCTTTATAAAAGTTAATCTATTTACTCCCTAGAAAACACTCTGAGGTTGATAATATCCTGTTTCATGAATGAGGAAACTGGGACTTAGGGAGATTAGATTGCCCAAGCCCATGCACCAGAAATTGTTGAAGTCAGGAATTGACCTCAAGTGAGCCAGACTCTAAAACTTATACACTTACTGAAGTAGGAAAGCTAAAGGGATGCCATTTTAGAAAGGCTTCATCTCTGCTGTTTTTTTGGTTAGGCCTCATTTACTCATGTTCTGTATTTTGGCTCTTAATAAACCAAAGAAGCTACTTTCCCACTTCGAGGGGGGAAGCCAGAAAGTTAATCATTCTCTGACTTTTGTTTTAAGCACCAAACATCTGCCAACACCTAAGAAGAGCCAGATCCTTAACATGTTCTAGGACATTAGCTTCAAACAAACCTCAGACGACAATGGCATCAATACCCCCTACCTTCAGTAATTTTTGGCATAACACCTACTGTTCACTGGACACTTACCTTTGATTGAACCCTACCATGGATTCCTGAAGAAACATGTACCCTAGACTCTTTTCCAATATACACCCCCAGCCCCAAGCAACGAGAAGATTCATTCTCCTTTCCTTTCCGAGTCTCCCAGACACTCCGTCTGTTATTCTCTGTCACCCTATTCAATAAAATCTGTTTTCATTTTCTCCAGCTCACATTTGATTTCTATCCTGCAGAACACAACCCTCTTGGCTGGTCCTGTGGGACTCTCCCCTGGGTTCTCAGACTCAGGCTGCCTGCATCACTACCAGTACATACACTTCTACAATTTAATTCTCCAGGCTTTGTCCAAGACAAGTTCACGTTACTTCATGGCAGCATTCAGATGAGTCACTTGTGTAGCCTGGAAATGCTTTCTAAGTGCACTGAATGAACTCTCTGTAGGAGATGAAATGATTACGGGCATGGAAATCTCAGGTTTAAGTCCTGCTTGTGCACTTTACTTAAGTCTCTGTGTTTCCGTTTACTCATCAATATGGGGATTATTATATTCACCTCAGGGGCCATCGTGAAGATTGTGTGATATTGCATGTGATGGTATCCAGCACATATAAGGACAAGTTTTTAAAATGGATGATTACGCTATTATGAGGAACAGAGTCCTGCACTAAATAGGAAAGAAAAGTGGATAGAGTTTAAAATCTAATTGAGGAGACAAAAAGACCAATATAAAAATGATTTTGGGACAGTTGTAATGCATGTTACAAATTATGCAATGAAATGTATACATACTCCTAAATGACTAAGAATAAAGCAATAAGAGGAAGATTAGGCATGTACGGAAAGATTTCTGGGAGCAGGTGTGTTGCCATATGTCAAAGTGCAGTAGTACTTGAGAGAGCATGAGAGGAAAAGGAGAGGCATGGGGGGCACTAAGGCGGAACTGAAGGTTCAACCGAAATATAATGTTGAGGTGTTTCTGTTTCATCTATCCTCCAAATAAAATAATTGCTAATATTTGTTTAGTGCTTGCTAGATTCCAGACTCGGTTATAAAAACTTTGTGCTTACTCAGTCCTCACAGCAACTATATGAGGGAGGTGCTACTCTTGGTTCCTTTTCACAGATGAGGAAACTGAGGCACCGTGATGCTGATTGCCTCACCCAGCATCATACATCTAGTGAGCAGCAGATCCAGAATGCCAAATCCAGGATTTCCAACGCAGCCACTCTGGTTCCAGAGCCTAAGGAGCATCTAAAGAGGCGTTCGGCATGTGCCTGGATATAACCATTAGAAGGGTGTGCTGAGGAACATGGCTTAACATGAAAAAGAAGAAAGCGTTATGACTTGTTATGTCAGTTGAGGGTCAGGCTCCAATGTTTCCTGTTTAATTCTTAAGAATCAGAGGATCTGAAACATGCCTTTGAGATGTAAACTATGCAAGGATTGACTAGGAGTTTTGCTGCAGAAAGGGATAAGCATATTGGATTTAAAGACTAACTCTCACCTCAGAAACAAGCAGTCCCGTAGAACAGTGCAGACATAAGGGGGTGAGCAGGAGGTGCAAATCTCATTACACAAGTCCAAATTGACAGGAGTCAGGATAAAACTTGGGAAGGAATTCAGAGGGCAGAAAGACTTCCCTCAAGATTTAGTAAGGAGATACAGCTGGAAGTTTTCGGGAAATAGCAAAGAAGGGAGGATACAGAAGCAAGGCACCATCTTGAAAACCCCAAAGTTTTCAATTTGAGTAGCAGCTGAAATAGAAATGCAATCATGGGGCACCTGGGTGGCTCAGTCTGTAAGCGTCCAACTTCAGCTCAGCTCATGATCTCACGGTTCGTGAGTTTGAGCCTCACATCGGGCTCTGTGCTGACAGCCCGGAGCCTGGAGCCTGCTTCGGATTCTGTGTCTCCTTCTCTCTCTGCTCCTCCCCCACTCATACTCTGTCTCTCTCTCAAAAATAAATAAACATTAAAAAAAATTAAAAAAAAGAAATGCAATCAGTATTAATCAAAATTAAGAAGGTGCAAAAATTAAGGTGAAATGGAGATTTATTTTTCATAACATTGAGGTAGAATATGGCATTCACCTATGGCATGCATTGTCTCTCTGAACAATTTTTATATCAGTGTTAAGCGTTTCCAAATGCAAACTTTAATGAATTACTTGTTGATAAAATAGGAGTCATAAAAATGCTTCAAAGAGCATAAGAAGGAGACACTGACTTTATTTAAAGTGAAAAAAATAAGGCTCATGTGTAACAATGATCATACTAAGCTGTGCACGTATTTTATGTATATGTGTATTATGTTATATAAAACTATGTATACATTATATATAATATGGTGACCAGCTTATCATCTCCAATGAAAGTAGAATGAGAAAATTAGAAGGGAGGTATTAAAGACAAGATCTGGATGTTATAAAAAGTTGCTTCTTTATATGTATATCATTGGAAATGGAATTTGTATCTGGCTGAAATATTTTAATACATGTCAGGGGGACTGATTTGTCATATTCTTTTTGTTAAGTTTTGCAGGTCTGGTTCCACTGACTTTCCTCTTGTCACTACCTCATAGCTACAATATAAAACAACTGCCCCACAAGGCTTGAGCTTGGAGAACCCAGGGAACTCCTAAGTTCATGTCAATGAGTTATCTAAGCCTTTGACCTTAGAGAAGTCTCAGTCTCTATCTCCACTGCTTGGTGGCCTTGCTTGGCAGAAGGTAGACAAGTGGTAAGGAGATGCTGAAGCTCACAGAATCCAGAAATCTTCATGGAATCTTCATGGAATGACTTCTTTGGGTTCACACTTGTGATCAGGGCCTGATTCCTGCTTGAGAATCAAAAGGTTGTCATAAAATTCATGTTTTGTTGCCTTCTTTTTTTTTTTTTTATGTCATGAAATCTCCACACGGTATTGAAGTTTAGGGATGATGAGGGGTTCATGAGGTCTGTAGCCAACGGCCAGGAAAGAATTCTTGAAGACATTTTTGGTGCAAAAAGGTGATTTTTTTAAAGCCTAGGGGACAGGACCCATGGGCAGTAAGAGCTGCACTGGGATCGTGATGGGTAACTCATAAACCCTTAGGTTGGGAGGGGGTCGAAGATAGAATAAGTCTCTAAACAATTTTGTAAGCAAGGTTTCCAGGACCTTGAGAGACCAGCTGTTGCTAGGGAAACTGCCATTTATTACCGTTTAATAAAACCGCAATCATGAGACCCTTCGGATGTATATCGGAAGGCCATAAGCTTAGAGTATGATTGCCAGCATACATCTTGGGGCAGTTGAGATAAAGGAAGTGGATTTACAGGATCCTCAAAGTTGGGATAATGTTAAGCTAAGAATCCATTTACCCCCAGCACAGTGGTATCATGGAGGCAGCTGAGTTCCTAGAGGAGGTCACTCTGCCGGTTTCAAAAACTTGTCAGTGGGCTGTAGGCAGTGAGGGAATTTAATTTTTCACTTGCCTTAGTTTCCCACATCACCATGGCAAGCACTTAAACCCCTTTACTTTGTTCTTGGGTAGCCAGGAGTGTCCCAGGAATATCACACATATTCCACTGTGGTGGGGTGGGGGAGTGCTGTGCCAGCCTGTATTTTGCCCTCAGCTTGCCCATGCTCCCTCATCAGTATTATCAAGTCCTACCCATGCTTTCAGTAGAACCAACTCAAATGGACAGCTAAGAGAGTACCTCAGGTCCTCTCTGTCCAATCAACAACCTCAAATTGATTTGGTTTGAATTTTGTTTGGTTTTATTATTTTTTTTTAACCTTTATTAATTTTTTAAGAGACAGAGACAGACAGACCATGAGTGGGGGAGGAGCAGAGAGAGAGGAAGACACAGAATCCGAAGCAGGCTCCAGGCTCTGAGCTGTCATCACAGAGCCCAACACATGGCTCAAACTCAGGAATCGTGAGATCATGACCTGAGCCAAAGTTGAATGCTGAACCAAATGAGCCACCGAGGCACCCCGTGATTTTTATTTAGTTTTTTTTTTTTTTAATTTTTTTTAATGTTTATTTTTGAGACAGAGAGAGACAGAGCAGGAACAGGGGAGGGGCAGAGAGAGAGGGAGACACAGAATCTGAAGTGGGCTCCAGACTCTGAGCTGTCAGCACAGAGCCCGACACGGGGCTCGAACTCACAGACCGTGAGATCATGACCTGAGCCGAAGTCAGTCTCTCAACCGACTGAGCCACCCAGGCGCCCCTATTTAGTTTTTTAATGTGTGATCTAGTTTGTATTTTGGGTGTAAGATTGAATTTCCTCCTTCGATTGTCTTTTCATACACATAAGGTTACGTGAACTGATTTTATTTTTTTAAGTTTCTTTTTCTTTTTTTTCTTTTTTTAATTTAATTTTTTATTTTTAAAAATTTACATCCAAATTAGTTAGCATATAGTGAAACAATGATTTCAGGAGTAGATTCCTTAGTGCCCCTTACCCATTTAGCCCATCTCCCCTCCCACAACCCCTCCAGCAACCCTCAGTTTGTTCCCCGTATTTATGAGTGTCTTCTGTTTTGTCCCCCTCCCTGTTTTTATATTATTTTTGTTTCCCTTCCCTTATGTTCATCTATTTTGTCTCTTAAAGTCCTCATATGAGTGAAGTCATATGATTTTTGTCTTTCTCTGACTAATTTCACTTAGCATAATACCCTCCAGTTCCATCCATGTAGTTGCAAATGGCAAGATTTCATTCTTCTTGATTGCTGAGTAATACTCCATTGTATATATATACCACGTCTTCTTTATGCATTCATCCATCAATGGACATTTGGGCTCTTTCCATACTTTGGCTATTGTTGATAGTGCTGCTATAAACATGGAGGTGCATGTGTCCCTTCGCAGCAGCACACCTGTATCCTGTGGATAAATGCCTAGTAGTGCAATTGCTGGGTAATAGGGTAGTTCTATTTTTAGTTTTTTGAGGAACCTCCATACTGTTTTCCAGAGTGGCTGCACCAACTTGCATTCCCACCAACAATGCAAAAGAGATCTTCTTTCTCCACATCCTCGCCAACATCTGTTGTTGCCCAAGTTGTTAATGTTAGCCATTCTGACAGGTGTGAAGTGGTATCTCATTGTGGTTTTGATTTGTATTTCCCTGATGATGAGTGATGTGGAGCATTTTTTCATGTGTCGGTTGGCCATCTGGATGTCTGCTTTGGAGAAGTGTCTATTCATGTCTTTTGCCCATTTCTTCACTGGATTATTTGTTCTTTGGGTGTTGAGTTTGATAAGTTCTTTATAGATTTTGGATACTAACCCTTTATCTGATATGTCTTTTGCAAATATCTGCTCCCATTCTGTTGGTTGCCTTTTAGTTTTGTTGATTGTTTCCTTCTCTGTGCAGAAGCTTTTTATTTTGATGAGGTTCCAGTAGTTCATTTTTGCTTTTGTTTCCCTTGACTCCGGAGACGTGTTGAGTAAGAAGTCGCTGCAGCCAAGATCAAAGAGGTTTTTGCCTGCTTTCTCCTCGAGGATTTTGATGGCTTCCTGTCTTACATTGATGTCTTCAATCCATTTTGAGTTTATTTTTGTGTATGGTGTAAGAAAGTGGTCCAGGTTCATTCTTCTGCATGTCACTGTTCAGTTTTCCCAGCACCACTTGCTGAAGAGACTGTCTTTATTCCATTGGATATTCTTTCCTGCTTTATCAAAGATTAGTTGGCCATACGTTTGTGGGTCCATTTCTGGGTTCTCTATTCTGTTCCACTGATCTGAGTGTCTTTTCTTGTGCCAGTACCATACTGTCTTGTGATTACAGCTTTGTAGTATAGCTTGAAGTCTGGGATTGTGATGCCTTCTGCTTTGGTTTTCTTTTGCAAGATCACTTTGGCTATTCGGGGTCTTTTCTGGTTCCATAGAAATTTTAGAATTATTTGCTCTAGCTCTTGAAGAATGCTGGTGTTATTTTGATAGGGATTGCATTGAATATGTAGATTGCTTTGGGTAGTATTGACATTTTAACAATATTTGTTCTTCCTATCCAGGAGCATGGAATCTTTTTCCATTTTGTTGTGTCTTCCTCAATTTCTTTCAAAAGCTTTCTATAGTTTTCAGTGTACAGATTTTTCACCTCTTTGGTTAGATTTATTCCTACGTATTTTATGTTTTTTGTGCAACTGTAAATGGGATTGATTCCTTGATTTCTCTTTCTGTCGCTTCGTTGTTGGTGTATAGGAATGCAACTGGTTTCTGTGCATTGATTTTATATCCTGCAACTTTGCTGAATTCATGAATCAATTCTAGCAGTTTTTTGGTGGAATCTTTTGGGTTTTCCATATAGAGTATCATGTCATCTATGAAGAGTGAAAGTTTGACCTCCTCCTCGCCGATTTGGATGCCTACTGTTTCTTTGTGTTGTCTGATTGCAGAGGCTAAGACTTCCAATACTATGTTGAATAACAGTGGCGAGAGTGGACATCCCTGTCTTTTTCCTGACCTTAGGGGGAAAGCTCTCAGTTTTTCACCATTGTGGATGATATTAGTGTTGGGTCATTCATATATGGCTTTTATGATCTCGAGGTATGCTCCTTATATCCCTACTTTCTTCAGGGTTTATATCCCTACTTTCTTGAGGGTTCTTATCAAGAAAGATGCTGTATTTTGCCAAATGCTTTCTCCGCATCTATTGAGAGGATCATATGGTTCCTGTCCTTTCTTTTATTGATGTAATGAATCACATTAATTGTTTTGCAAATATTGAATCAGCCCTGCATCCCAGGTATAAATCCCACTTGGTCGTGGGGTGAATAATTTTTTTAATGTATTGTTGGATCCGGTTGGCTAATATCTTGTTGAGGATTTTTGTCTCCATGTTCATCAGGAAAATTGGTCTATAGTTCTCCTTTTTAGTGGGGTCTTTGTCTGGTTTTAGAATCAAGGTAATGCTGGCTTCATAGAGAGTTTGAAAGTTTTCCTTCCATTTCTATTTTTGGGAACAGCTAAAAGAGAATAGGTGTTAACTCTTCCTTAAATGTTTGGTAGAATTCCCCTGGAAAGCCATCTGGCCCTGGACTCTTGTTTTTTGGCAGATTTTTTGATTACTAATTCGATTTCCTTACTAGTTATGGGTCTGTTCAAATTTTCTATTTCTTCCTGTTTCAGTTTTGGTAGTGTATATGTTTCTAGGAATTTGTCCATTTCTTCCAGATTGCCCATTTTATTGGCATATAATTGCTCATAACATTCTTTTATTATTGTTTTTACTTCTTCTGTGTTGGTTGTGATCTCTCCTCTTTCATTCTTGATTTTATTTATTTGGGTCCTTTCCTTTTTCTTTTTGATCAAACTGGATAGTGGTTTATCAATTTGGTTAATTCTTTCAAAGAACCAGCTTCTGGTTTCATTGATCTGTTCTGTTTTTTTATTTTATTTTATTTTATTTTTTTTTTTTGGTTTCAATAGTATTAATTTCTGCTCTAATCTTTGTTATGTCCTGTCTTCTGCTGTTTTTGGGTTTTATTTACTGTTCTTTTCCCAGCTTTCTAAGGTGTAAGGTTAGGTTGTGTATCTAAGATCTTTCTTCCTTTTTTAGGAACGCCTGTATTGCTATATACTTTCCTCTTATGACTGCCTTTGCTGCGTCCCAGAGGTTTGGGGTTGTGGTGTTATCATTTTCATTGACTTCCTATACTTTTTAATTTCCTCTTTAACTGCTTGGTTAGCCCATTCATTCTTTAGTAGGATGTTCTTTAGTCTCCAAGTATCTGTTACCTTTCCAAATTTTTTCTTGTGGTTGATGTTGAGTTTCATAGTGTTGTGGACTGAAAATATGCACAGTATGATCTTGATCTTTTTGTACTTACTTAGGGCTGAATTGTGTCTCAGTATATGGTCTATTCTGGGGAATGTTCCATGTGCACTGGAGAAGAATGTATATTCTGCTGCTTTAGGATGAAATGTTCTGAATATATCTGTTAAGTCCATCTGGTCCAGTGTGTCATTCAAAGCCATTGTTTCCTAGTTGATTCTTTGATTACATGATCTGTCCTTTACTGTGAGTGGGGGTGTTGAAGTCTCCTACGATTATGGTATTACTATCAATGAGTTTCTTTATGTTTGTGATTCATCGATTTATATATTTGGGTTCCTCCACATTTGGCACATAAATGTTTACAATTGTTAGTTCTTCTTGGTGGATAGACCCCTTGATTATGATATAATGTCCTTCTGCATCTTTTGATACAGTCTTTATTTTAAAGTCTAGATTGTCTGATATAAGTATGGCTACTCCGGCTTTCTTTTGTTGACCATTAGTATGATAGATGGTTCTGCATCCCTTTATTTTCAATCTGAAGGTGTCTTTAGGTCTAAAGTGGGTCTCTTGTAAACAGCATATAGATGGATCTTGTTTTCTTATCCATTCTGTTACCCTATGTGTTTTGATTGGAGCATTGAGTCTATTGACATTTAGAGTGAGTACTGAAAGATATGAATTTATTGCCATTATGTTGCTTGTGGAGTTGGAGTTTCTGGTGATGTTCTCTGGTCCTTCCTAATCTTTGTTGCTTTTGGTATTTTTATTATCTATCTATCTATCTATCTATTTATTTATATTTCATCTTTTCTCCCCTCAGACAGTCCCCTTTAAAATTTCTTGCAGGGCTGGTTTAGTGTTCACCAACTTCTTTAATTTTTGTTTGTCTGGGAAACTTTTATCTCATTCTATTTTGAATGACAGGCTTGCTGGATAAAGAATTCTTGGTTGCATATTTTTCTGATTCATCACAGTGAATATATCCTGCCACTCCTTTCTGGCCTGCCAAGTTTCTGTGGATAGGTCTGCTGCAAACCTGATCTGTCTTCCCTTGTAGGTTAGGGCCTTTTTTTCTCTTGCTGTTTTCATGATTCTCTCCTTGCCTGAGTATTTTGTGAATTTGACTATGATACACCTTGTTGATGGTTGTTTTTTGTTGAGTCTAATATGCTTCCTGGATTTTGATGTCTGTCTTTCCCCACGTTAGGAAAATTTTCCACTATGATTTGCTCACATGACCCTTGTACCCCTATTTTTCTCTCTTCCTCTTCTGGGACCCCTATGATTCTGATGTTCCTTTTTAATGAGTCACTGATTTCTCTGATTCTTAAATCATGCTCTTTTGCCTTCATCTCCCTATTTTTTTCTGCTTCATTATTCTCTATATCGCTGATTCTCTGTTCTGCCTTATCCATCCTTGCCGCCGCTGCATCCATCTGTGATTGCAGCTCAATTATAGAATTTTTTAATTTCATTCTATTTTTTACTTCTTTTATCTCTGCAGAAAGGGATTCTAATCTATTTTCAACTCCAGCTAGTATTCTTATTGTCGTGATTCTAAATTCTGGTTCAGACATCTTGCTTGTATCTCTGTTAGTTAAATCCCTGGCTGTCGTTTCTTCATGCTCTTTCTTTTTGGGTGAATTCCTTCATTTTGTCATTTTGAAGGGAGGAAAGGAATTAATGAGGTACAAAAATTAAAATAAAAAAAATTAAAATTAAAAAAATATTAAAATTAAAAAAGTAAACACACACACACAAATCAAATAAATGATGCTAGATTCTAGGTGTGTTTTGGTCTGGGTGTTGAAAGTGATTTGACAGATTAGAGAAAAAAAAGGGGGGGAGAAAAAAGGGAAATCGTTTGAGAATTTGAAAAATGAATACACTGAAGTAGACTAAAATGAGATGATGGGAATAAAATGGAATTTGAAAAAATATACACAAAAGTAAAGAATAAAGTAGAAAAAAAATTAAAGAAAATTAATAAAAATTAAAAATAAATTTGCGTCTTTCCTTTTTCTGTATTCAAGAAAAGAAATGAAAAAGAGAAAAAAGATAAAAAAAAGAAAGAAAAAAAGGAAATCATTTGGAAATTTGAAAAAGTGAATATACCGTTGTAGACTAAAAATAAAATGATGGAAGTAAATAGAATTTGAAAAAATTTACATAAAAGCAAAAAATATAGTAAAAAATTAAAGAAAAATATTTTTAATAGAAATTGAAAGTAAAAATGCAGTTTTTCTCTTTCTGCATTCAAGAAAAAGAAAATAAACGAAAAAGAGAAAAAAAGAAAAAGAAAAAAGAAAAAAGGGAAATAGTTTGAAAATTTGAAAAGGTGAATACACTGAAGTAGACTAAAATAAAATGATGGAAGTAAAATAGAATTTGAAAAAATTTACACAAAAGTAAAAAAATATAGTAATAAAATTAAAGAAAAATATTTTTAATAAAAATTGAAAATAAAAATGAATTTTTTCTCTTTCTTTATTCAAGAAATAGAAGTGTAAAAGAGGGGAAAAAAAGAAAGAAAATTGAATAGATGGAACCTGCTAACAGATTGAAGTAGCACTGAAATTACTTGTTTTCCCCTAGAAGTCAGTCTATGTAGCACTTTATAGTCCATAAACTAAGCCAGCGGTGAGACTTGTGTTCTTGAGAGTGAAGTAGGCCCAGCTGGGCGGGGCTCAGTGTAATGGCTCCGTTCTCCACTAGATGGCGCTGCTAGCCTACTGGGGTGGATTGTTGCTGCGCTTGTCAGGTGCATATGCGCATGCGCGGGAGAGGTGAAACTACCGCCAGCCCAGCTACCCAGTCTGTTGTTGATCAGCAATCGTGCACCTGTTCTCTGTCTTCAGCTCTCGTCCTCTCCCTGCTTTTTCACTCTCCGGGACCAGGCCTCAGGCAGTACCTCTCTCCCGAATTTTGTCTCAGATGCGGCTGTTTTCCCCGGCCCCTTACTTCCGAAGGACTGTGGCTTTGACCCGCTCCGCCCCTCTGCCGGAGGGTCTCACCGAGCAATGGCCGAATGAGCAATGACCGAATGTCTGATGCACCCAGGAACGCTGTCCGGATCCTGCTGCTGCCGGTGCCCCGAGACTGCGGCCAGATGCCAGCCTGCCCCAGAAAAAGGTCGCAAGATAGTGTAGCAGCAGCGTTTCAGGGATTATGGAAAATCAGAACACACACCTGCCACCAGGCTTCACCCTTAAAGACGTTGTCCCAGCACCAGTGAATGTGGCCACCTGCTGGGGTCTGCTGAGACCAGGTGGCTTCAGTCTCTACCAAATGTCCTTCCAGCAGTGGAACCACTTTTCCCTGTGTGGTCTGAGAACTTCCCGGACCCACTCTGTTCCTGGGGATTCGCCCTTCCCACCAGAGCACCACCAGGTATCGAGCTGCAGAGTTGCAGCCTTTGCGTTCCCCTTGTTTACAGTCTTAATGGAATTTAAACCCTCTTCTTTCTCTTTTCTCCCTTTTTAGTTTAGTCCCTGCAGCTGTTTCCAATTTTTCATTTTCTCTCCAGCTGCTTTTGGGGTGGGGTGCATTTCCTGTATTCTCCCCTCCCCAGTCTCCATCCTCTCTCTGCTCACAAAAGCACCTCCCTCCCTGCACCTTTTTGCTCCCCAAGTTCACATCTCCACGCCGTGTACCTGCTGAATTCTGTGGTTCAGGTTGTGCAGATTGTTGTGTTAATCCTCCAATCAGTTTTCTAGGTGTGCAGGATGGTTTAGTGTTGGTCTGGCTGTATTTCATTGACGTAAGACACGCAAAAAACTTCCATGCTGTTCCGGTATCTTGGCTCCTCTCCTAAGTTTATTTTTGTTTATTTTAAGATAAATATAGAAAGCAAGCAGGGGAGAGGCAAAGGGAGAGAGAAAATACCAAGCAGGCTCTGTGCTGTCAGAGCAGAGCCCAACACGGGGCCTGAACTCACCAGTCGTGAGATTATGACCTGAATTGAAATCAAGAGTTGGATGCTTAATCGACTAAGTCACCCAAGCACCCCAAGTGAACTGATTTTAAAGGGTGACTGTTGTGGGTAGGTTGGTAGAGAACCGCTCAGGGTATTGGAGGTCCGCTTGTGCATAGAGCCAACATCAACTGTACAAACCCTCAGCTTTCCGATCAGCTCTGCGGGGGCCAAACTTGTAGCTTAAGAGACTTGGATATTGCCAGTGATCCGCAAGTTATCACTGCTTAGAACCATGCTGAACTGTATGAGACTGAAGTTAAGTGGTGTCAATATTAAATGATCCTCATGCATCCTAGTATTTATTCACTGTGTTCCCAACTTAAAATGAATAAACTATAACTGTATGAGTTTTAAAGGCACTTCTTAATTTTATTTCTCTTCTTTTACTTAACCAGTCTTAATTTGGAGGATAAGTGTTGACCAATCTGGAGAGTAAAATGCATAATGAAATGTTAGCACGATAAAGGCAGGGATATTATGTCTGCTTGTATACTGTTGTACTGCCGGCTGAACATTGCCTGGCATTTAGCAGAAAAGCAGTAAAACTTATTTTATAAATGAAGACTTTGTTTTGATTAAAATACAGACTTTTGAATAAAAACATTGAGAATTATGTATATACCAGAAAATCCATATATGTGTGTGTGTGTATGCACATCTCTTCTGGTAGACTCAACATATTCCTAAACACTACAATAATGATTATGTAACAATTTCTATTTATTATAGATTTATGACTACTGTGTTATTATTTTAACTCCCAGTATGTCAGTGTCTTGCCAGGGGAGTTAGAGTAGCCCCGATTCATGTTTTGGTTTTTTTTTTAATTTAAAAAAATTTTTTTCTGCATATGTCTGAGAGCAATTAGAATTCTCTGCTCTTTTCTAGCTTTTTACTGCCTCCAAATCTGATTTCAAAAACCCTCCTGGAAGACCTGGTTAATTTTAATAGAGGATAGTGCAGGGAAGAAAGATCAGGGTATAGGTGAAACAAAATGTAGCTAGCTAGGGATAGCTGGCCTCTTGAGAAATAACATATTGGTGATTGACTGAGATCACACAGAACTCTTTGACTGTATTGGTAGACAGGGAAGAAGAGAAACAAGAATCCCTTAATGTGAAGAACTTGAACTGATGTTTATAAATTATCTGCACAAAGCTCTGTACTTTCTGGTTTATTATTGCTTCAATATGTTTGATGGAGTAAGGCATTCTACATGTATAAATTTTTTTTAACGCTTATTCATTTTTTGAGAGACAGAGACAGAGTGTGAGGGGGGGAGGGGCAGAGAGGGAGGGAGACGCAGAATCCGATGCAGGCTCCAGGCTCTGAACTGACAGCACAGAGCCCGACATGGGTCTCGAACTCATGGACCATGAGATCTTGACCTGAGCCTTTCCCTTTCCCTCTCCTTTTCCCTTTCCCTTTCCTTTCTTTCTCCCTCCTTCCCCCACCCCTGTTTCCTTCCCTCCCTCCCATCTTTCCTAGATGTTCAGAGCAAATTGTATGACAGGCATTGAATATTTTAGTGAGAGCATCCAGCTTTTCTTTTTCATGTAGTATAAAAGCCACATTACTACCTGGGACTCTGTGTTCAGTGTTAGTTACATGGTACCACAGAGCAGAATCACATTCTCAGAAAAGTTTACCTCAGATGGAATCATCAGCAAGAAACTCTGAACTAAGGAGTGATATGTTTTTCTGTTCTTTATGCTATATACCTTTGCAACCTTTAAGAATATAATAAATTCTAAAAATTATATTTGGCCTTCTCTAAAAGAGGAAAATTGATGTTCCTTTTCGCTTTTCTTTCAGAGTAAGAGATAATGTCTTCAGGGAGAAAAATCCAAAGGCAAAGATCTTTCACCTAATAACTCATTGAAGGTACATGGCCTTTTTAATATACTTGTCTTTTTTATCTGTGGTTGACATCCACCTCACTGGGTCACTAGGGCCTGCTTTTGATGCTAAGAGCCTTCTTCCATGAAACAGAAATGGAAATTACTCCTCAAAAGCAAAAAGAATGCCCCGTCCCCCAAATAATACAAGGAAAATTTTTTACTGACATGTGAAAAGGGTTACTTTTCTCCACTATTCACAAAAGGGAACAGATGCACTAATATAAAAAACAAATATTCACCCAGACAGAAAATTATACTTTAGGAAAAAAGCATGTGACTTAAACAGTTTAATTATGCAAAGATTAGATATTTCTCCAGCAAATCTGAACACCAAGCTTCCTCAAAAGTTGTGTCGTTTTTAATAGCATTTGGAAGATTTCATTGTTGAATATATACCCTGGGTTGTTGAAAAGGGAAAAATGGAGAACAAACATGGCTGAGCACTCAGCGGGCCAGCCAGACCACGTAATTGTTACAAACTACAAGTGCATAGGACAAGGACTTCCATAAATTTAACAATGGAACTCTGTTTCCAAAAAAAAGCTTCTTTTTGTTGTTGTTGTTGTTCTGGTTAACTCTGCAGTTTCTGAATACTGACTGATGTCCTTAATACTTTTTAAAGCAAACCACAGAGTCTCTAAATAAGAGTTTATTTTATCCTGAAAAAACAGCTTTTATAAAAGATTAAATACATGCAATTTCATAAAACATGATTTAAGAAAAAAAATTTAAACTTAGAATGGATGTAGGTATCTGGATATGAAATATAGGTATAGGAATGAAGCCAGGAAGCCCAGGTATCTGTTTTTCACTCCAGTGAATTTTGTCCTCAGGAGACAAATTCTATGGCCCTGTGGGTCAAAAATTCCCTGATGTCTACTAAGGTCTGATAGGGTGATGATCCCATTCTGCTCAACTCTATTGAACTGTGACTGTTATTTGAAAAGTGTCCTGAACTAGAGCTCCTCAGACTAAACTTCATCAAAATAATCATACCTATAAGGATGTAATGTTCCTTCTTTCATTTTTCTTTCTCACATTTCTTATTAATTTAAAATTTTAATTATCTCCATAAATTACTGGAGAATTCTACTAGGGACTTTTCTGAGTTTTTCCCAACCCTGGCCTTGGGCCTTTGCTGGGCCAAATGAGTTTGCTTCCTGGTGGGATTCCTGGAAAAGGACAAGCATCAGCCATTTCATTTGTATGTGCTGGTTTCAGTGCTTGTAATAATCTGAAAGCTGTGGGAAAGATCCATGCCCTTAAATCAGACTCAATGGCCTGCGTGTTTTGTACTTGGTCCAATGGCATTGGCCCACCACCTGCTCCCTGAACTACAAAAGAGTGGGGTGAGTGAGATGTAGAAGGTCCGGGGTTCTAGCAAATGTGTGTAATTATTTTCCAGTGCTATCTGAGGATTCTTGGGGATGCTTCTGTAGTTCCCTCAACCTTGGCAAGCACAAATTCAAAATGACGAAATTGATAACAAATGTAGGGCTATTTTTGAAGCAATCGCTGGAAGTCAGTAAAATCCCAACGACAATTGAATTTTACTTATTATTGTTCATTACTAGGTAGTCTTTTAATAGGTTGGCAAAGTCTGGACAAGCAATAGCTTCATGTAAAGTTCATATATTTTATATATTATTCCATAAAAATTTATTTTCTTGCCTTTATCTTAATAAAATTTAAAGTAAAATAATCAAGTTTAAATTAGTTTTTGTAACTTATTGCTACTACTAATATTAGTAGTAGTTCATATTAAATAATTGCATGTAGCTCAAATTAAAAATTTCATTTCTACCAGAAAATATGATTTGATCTTGATTTGAGACCATCAGTATATTTCCTTTACTCTGCTAATAAATTTTATCTTTGTTAAATTGTTTCTAATGGTAGTAATAAAATTTAGTCAGCATTCCCTAATGTGTCTGAGAGTCATTGTGAGATCAGATAAGATACATGTTTCATCAAGTTCTGCCACCTTTGGGCAGATCTGGAAAATATATAATCTTGAATTGTTCAAAACATGATTGTTGCTATTGTCATAATTACACCCATGTTTCCTTGTGACAATTTCAAACCATAAGCCATGTTTGGCATAGAGACAAAACTATTCCAGTTTATAGGTCCTTTCTTTTGAACCATTGTGCAATTATCTTTAAAATCAAAGCCTAAAACTGAAAGCTGTTTTCTCAGTTTATTTCATTCAAAACATATACTTTTTCATTATTTAGAAAACCAGTGTGAATCTCTTTAACTTTTACTTCTATATTTTTATCTGGTAGTTTCATAGTTTATATGGTAAATTCTGGTTGTTCAAAATGATTTTTTTTTCTTTACCAACTAGTTGAATTATGTACTATTCCTTTTCTACTTTAGGTATGACTCATTCTCTCACTTTCATGTCCTTTTCATTAATAATAGCATTTTGAATTATCTCTTCTAGATAGTTATCATTTGTTTTAATAATTTTATCTGTCTTCATATTTGGTCATTCTACTATCATATTTCTCAATAATTTCTATTAAAACTAGTCATTTTCCAAAAATACTGTACCACTCTCACCACAAAAGCACTATGGTGCTCAGCCAGATTTTGAATAAGTATTATGCATCTTTTAAGAACAACATTGCCATGTTCTATATCGGCAATTACTTGTCTGGGTTGAATGCTATTGATTTCTTACTGGTTAGTCATTCTTTTCCCCCCTCGTTCTGGTAATTGCTTGCATTTGTGTATTTCTGTTGCGAGTGAGATTTCCTGTTTTATTCTTTTGTCAGTTTAAATGTTTACAGTCATAGATGTATCCCAAAGTTGATCTTCCAAATGGTTGTGAAAAGGTAATAGTGGGAACAAAATATTTTGCTTTTGAATTTAGAATAGGAAAACCTATTTCTCTGGAAGGAGAAAGGAATGGGGAACTATGGTTTAATAGGTACAGAACTTCAGTCTGGAGTGATGAAAAGGTTTTGGAGATGGATAATTATGAGGGGTGCACAATATTGTGAATGCATTTAATGTCCCTGAGCCATCCACTTCAAAATGCATAAAATGGTAAATATGTGTATTTTACCCCAATTTTTCAAAAGCTGATTTCTGCAGTTTATTTCTTCATTTGAAATAATTTTGGCATAAATTTAAATATAAATTACCAAGATAATAGGAAGGAAAATTTTGATAATAAATTTAATAGGACTATGTTTTGTTAGAAATATTATCATGTTCTCAGAATGAATATGATTGCCATTTTCCAGAATTATCATTCAATAAACATATCAAATGATAAAAACTTTTGTTTTTTCTTGCCCAATTTACCAACTTCATTAATATAAGTTTTTTGCATGTATACTGACGGGCAATCCAGAGTTGCATTTGTTGGTTCTGAGTGGTAAATTAGGTACGACTAATTCTCTTTTTCTTTCTCATTGTTTTGATCATTAATTACATCATCCAGTAAATAATACAATATTTCCGATTTCATTTGACCTATTCAAGTTGAAAATTAGAAGGTAAATAATAAATTTTTATACTTGTGTAATGCTTATTTTTATTATTTTGATTAATGACTAAATCATCATTAAACATTTAGTAATATTCCAAATGTGGATTTTATACATCGTATTTGACAGAAGTATATTCATTTTTATTGTTAGCATTTAAAAAAAATTTAAGCAGACCAATTCTTTGTACATTTCCTATTTTTCTCCTGTTCACATTTTTAAATTTTTGAGTTCTGTTTATATACCTTCTATTCCTTTTTTTTTTTAACGTTTTTTTATTTTTGTTTTTAATTTATTTTTGAGAGAGACAGAGAAAGAGTGCGAGCTGGAGAGGGGCAGAGAGATAGGGAGACAGAGAATCCGAAGCAGGCTCCAGGCTCTGAGCTGTCAGCACAAGGCCCCACGTAGGACGCGAACTCATGAACTGGGAGATCATGACCCAAGCTGAGGTCAGCCACTCAACTGACTGAGCCACCCAGGCGTTCCATATATACCTTCTATTTCTATCATGATCCTGACTTGTAATCAAATCACAATGATCTAAATGTTTAAAAAATATAGCACAATTGCATTTAAAGAGTTCAAAATTGAATATATTTTGTCAAAAATGTAAACATCAAATTTCAAAAAGTTAAAATTATATCCCATATATTTGTTGGTTACTTTGTCAATAATATTTGATTGTAGCAATTAGGAGACAGTACCCTGAAACAATGGAGTTCTATCCTAGAGGGAGCAGGCTGTACTTGAACCTATTTACTCTGCCAGTCAGAATAATTAGTCTTGGAATCAAAGCTTCATATGGAAATGCCTCTTCTCATTATTAAATCTTACAACCCACTCACAGAATTTCTTTACTTTCATTCCATGCAACTTGGAGTTATGTTGGTTTGGAGCTTTTAGTTTCCAAAAGAGGGTGCCTCCAACCAGACACCATGACAAGAGGTCCATTGAATTGGGCTATTATGTAGCCATTATGGACTTTTCATGGCTTTAAATCAATAGAAGAAGAAGATGTGGGTAGATGTCACTCTAATGGATGTGGTGATAATGATCAAGAAGAAATTGGTATTCTCCTTTATAATGAGAGCATAGTGGACTAGACCAGGAACCCTGTGAATTCCCTGAGATGCCTTTTATTATTCCCATGTCAAATAGTAAAAGTAAATGAAAAACTACACCAAAGGAAAAAAAGAGGTAGGAACACTGAGTATTCAAATTCAAAGAACCCCAACAAGTCAAGGTTTTGGCGGGGAGCAAACGTGATATATAATGGATAGTGAAAAAAGGATAATCGTGGCCTTATGGCTAATTATTGAAATGAAGGATTTAAACTCTAAGCATATTATTCCATGATTTTTATGTGTGTATGTCATCTTATTGTTTTATATAAGGCTGGTTGGTGTTGTTTAATTTTTCAGTTTAGTCTTTAAATTACAGACTATTCAGGTAGAAATGTGACTGTTTTTTAAGGAGATATTAATAATTCCCAGAGATGGATACTGTAATTGTCACACAGTCTCCCACAGTACATACATAGAGAAACAATGACTGTTTACATGTCTCACCTTTTAGAGTAAAGTGATGGTTTTGTTTAAGGAAGAGATGTATTTTGTAGGCAAAAAAAAAAAAAAAAAGGTTGTTATTGTTACATGGGAGTTCAAACCTATGCAGAAGATAGATGTTGAGTAGTCAAGGGGCATGAATTATGGAAGTTACTAAGATTTTTATTCTCTGCTTCGAAAACACCCTTGTCTATGTTATACTGAGACTATGTTATACTGAGACTAGGCCTTGGAAAACTACATTTCTTCACTGCCAGTTGGCTCCCTGTTACTCTCTTCCAATTGGGGGAACTAGAGGAAGACTGGAAAGCAAGAGGAAGGAGAAGGGTTAGACTCCCTTATGGTATTACTTCCTCTTCCTGTCACAGTCTCTCTGGCAATGGTTTTGCACCCTGGCAGGGGCTGTTGATTTCACTAACCTTACAGGAATGTGCAGCTCTTCTAAAAAAATCAGGAGAGGACACAAGCCAATCCCTAAATGGCAAGTCTGTTCAAGCCATCTTTGAACATCTTTATTTTCCTGACTTAGTTCCTGTGATCTAAATAAGAAAAAAAAAAGACCACTAGGCAACCAGTTAGAAAAAAAAAAGCCAAATAACTTCCATATTTATCTCATAAAAAATCTCTTAGGCTGTCAGCAACTCAGAACTCATTGCTTCCATAGCCTTGAGTTACCCAGCTTGCAGGTGATAGACTTACAATAAACTCATAATTCTGCTTTGTTTTATTAAGTATGCAGTGTTTACCTGTGACCCAAAGACATTATAGATCATCTGTAGTATAATGAGATACTACAGTGTTTACTAGATTTTATTTTTAAGACCTCATCATCTTTTTTGGTCTTTTCTTGACCTTTATTTAATCATTTCTCCTTTATTTGCCAAGCATCGTTTCTCTTTCCCAAACTTTTCTTTACTTTTTGATTTTACTCTTTCTCTCTCCCAGAAGGTTTTATTTTTGCAAATTTCCATGACATAACCAATACAAGGTACCTTTCATGAGAAGTCCCCTTCTTTCTTGTCAAGCAGTTCTCTTTTGTTGACCCATTTTTCAAAGGAGTATATGACTTATTTGCAGTTTTCACAGTTCCAAAGATCAGTTTACAATACACTCAGTATGTATTTACTGGGATTGATTTCTTCCTCAAGGGTCTGTATTTCAAAGATCAGTTTTCTCCATGAGTCACAGCCTTTGAAATTCTCAAGTACAATTAATTATACTGTTTTTGGTACTGGCCTTAAGTAGAGTAGATAATTTTGAGGCTTCACTAGGGGCCCCCAAGGTCCTTTCCACTGTGCAAAAGAGTTAAAAGTCTACTCTTAAAGTGATGACAACTTGAGGTTACAGCTGTTGTCACATCATAATTACTTGCTTCCCACCCCATGGATCTGGCCTCCTCAGTTTGAGCATGCTATGTGGTGTGGCCTCTGAATAGAAAGCAAATACAGAAGTCTTCCATTCTCTTTATTCCCACGTCATGGAGGCCTCTTGCAACAAAAAGAAAACAGGATTCCCTGATTCTCAGATATCCAGTGTAAAAAAAGTCGCCAAAAAATTGAATTTTTCCTCATAACTGAGTCTCTTCTCCATTTCTCAGACAAAACATCCTGGCAGGGAGTATGTCCTGATTACCAAAATCTTGTCATCTTTCTGTCTTGGGCATGCCCAGGTATTTATTGTGATGTAGTACTTCATGTCAGAGCTCTCTGGCCTAGAGTTAGCCTAGAGATAATATTTAATTTTCATAAAAATATTTATCTTATTTGTTTGTTTATTTATGTATTTGACAGAGAGAGAGAGAGAGAGAGAGAGAGAGAGCGCACCTGAGCAGGAGAGAGGGGCAGAGGGAGAGGGAGAGAGATAATATCAAGCAAGCTCCATGCCCAGTGTTGAGCCCAACGCGGGAATCGATTTCACAACCCTGGGATCATGACCTGAGCTGCAATTGAGAGTTGGCCTCTTAACTGACTGATCCACCCAGGTGCCCCCCAAATTTTTATCATATTAAAATATTTCTAAAATGTAGTATAATTTCTATTTTCAAACTTCAAAATCTTATCCTCTTTTTCATTGTATACTAACTCCAAAATTAATACCTATTCATCATTAATCCTCTGATGTGTCTACATTTCATATTCTAGGCTAATCAAAGAGAATTAAAATGCATTAATTAATGCAAAGACCATACTAGGTTAAATATATTAGGAAATAATAATATAAAATTGAGCACGCATATTAGACTAGAGCAAACACACATACTTTCCAGGCATTTTACCAAAGTCATTTTTTTTTCAGTATAATATAGAACTTAATGGAATGTAGTCCAAAGGAAATCTTACCATCTTTATTTATGCAAATAAGCCACTGAAATAGAATATACCAATATCCTCCATCAGAGTCGTTATTTAAAAAAAAAACAATATCGAACTGCTGCTTCCTTTTAACTTTTGTGTAGTCATATATTTTTTGTACCATTTGATTATGTCAGAATGGTTAAATATGTCTGATGATTCTGAAGCCATCTTAAAATCTTCACAGAAAAATTGCAAAGTATAATTTTTAAGATTTTGTTGATAAAACACTATTCACATGTGGAAAAGTCTATAATATATCACTTTATTCTCAAGGTGAATGCAACAGTCAAGTTTCCTGTGGAGAAACTTAAAGGACATGGAACATATATTATTTGAAAATATAAATTCCCTTTTCACCCGTATCCCCAATACAGTTGAAAATCACTGATGTTGTCATTTGGTTGGTGTATCTCACATTTATTTTTAAAATCAACAATTGGATTTTAAAGTCTCATGTATTTAAATAAAAGTTGTCTGAGTTTGGACTTGATATTTGGGCATATGACAGGGATAATAATGACCCTACCTTAGAAATAACAGGTATCATATTCTCACACTGATAGTAATAAACCCTAAGAAGAAGTCAACTATTCTATCCAAATCACCTATACATCAAAAAGTATGCTTTCATGGCTCAAAATCAGACATATATTTTTATAAATGTGTTTTACAAATTCTGTCACATAAGCCAAGGCTTTGCTTCATGCTGGTGACATTGATGCGATGTTTCCAGCTCATCTTGGAAGCCCATAATCTGTTCTTTGTCGATTTTCTCTTGCTCTAACTCATGACACAACTTTGAGGATAATAATTGAACTACAACTTAAAATTAATCAATTTAAGCCCCCAACTGAAGCATTCGTTTCTTCCAGACATTGGAGATATGAATAGGACTGAAGTTTAGGAAGTTTATCGTTAAAAAAGACATGTAGAATTAAACATTTAGGAAGTTTACTCATTTGTATCAGGAAATGGATACAGGCAGTAGTCTCTTTGAGACCTAAATTATTCACTTAAAGACAGGTAGACAGAAGACAAGTTAAAACTTTCAGGTTCTAGAGTAATAGTTCCTATATTGTTGTTATGTACTTTCAACTACACACATGTCATGTATTCTTAAAGAAATTAGGTAACTTTTCTCACACCCTTTTAAGTTGTAGTAAGGCCTTTGGCATTGAATTTTAGCAGGCAATATATTAAAGTGTTTAAAAATTTTGTTTTTTAATGCAATGTAAACATGGGTTTTAGAACAGCATCTTTACCAATTACTCATTTTATAATCTTGGGTAAGTAAAAATTTTTCTATTTTGCCATTTCCTCACTTATAACTTCAGGTACCAATACCAGCATCACAGAGTTGGTTAAGTATTAAAGAAGATAATAAGAGTGGAGACCCTGGCTCAGAGTAATGACTCAATAAGTGGTAGTTATCATTGTAATTATTTTTGTTAGCCCTACAGAGTTTTTCTAGAGAGGAAAATTAAAGAAAAGCAAGCAAACAGCACCAACAGAATGTCAGTTGTACTTGAAAATGTACTGAACCTGGGGTGCCTGGGTGACTCAGTCGGTTAAGTGTCTGACTTCAGCTCAGGTCATGATCTGGCGGTTTGTGAGTTCGAGCCCCGTGTTGGGCTCTGTGCTGACAGCTCAGAGCCTGGAGCCTGCTTCGGATTCCGTGTCTCCCTCTCTCTCCGCCTCTCCCCTGCTCACACTCTGTCTCTCTCTATCTCTCATGAAAATAAATAGGCACTAAAAAAATTTAAAAAAAAAGTACTGAACTAAAGTCAGAAGACATGAGTGCCAGTTTGGACTCCAGCAAGAATTTACAGATTCACTCAATGACTCTAAAAATCAATTAAAGTGGAACTTTGTTTTTCTTCCTTATTTGTAGAATGAAATGATATTTGAATCCCCAACTCAGTTAGTTGTAAAAATAAGCAGCTAACGTACATTACAAAGTATCAATGGCCATCATATTTCATCTCAAGTAGAAAAATTATTGTAACTGATATGAAATCAGTTATATTACCAGTGTTTTAAAATTATAAAATAGCAGCATCTGGATGGGTTAGTCGGTTGAGTGTCTGACTTGATTTTGGCTCAGGTCATCATCGCATGGTTTGTGAGTTTGATTGTGCAAACATGAGGTGTCTGGGTGCTCAGTCAGTTGGGTGTCTGACTTCGGTTCAGGTCATGATATCACGGTTTGTGGGTTTGAGCCCTGTGTCAGGCTCTCTGCTGTCAGCACAGAGCCTGCTTTGGATCCTCTGTCTCCCTCTCTTTCTGCCCCTCCCGCACTCACAATCTCCCTCTATCTCTCAAAAATAAATGAACATTAAAAAAAAAAGAATTGTTCAAGCATCAGAACAATCTAATTTCACAACATTTTAATCAGTCTCCAAGAAAACCCTGTACCCATAAGCAGGTACTCCCTGTACCTCCTCAGAGCCCCAGCCCTAGGCGATCACTAGTCTATATTCTTTATGACTTGCTTTTTACTTATCACTGTGCTTCTGAAATTTATATATTTTGATGTAAGTAATATTATTTTATTTTCATTGTTGATTTTCTTTTTGTTTGCTTAATCTATCAGCCACTGGACGAGATATATTTAAATCTCTACCTATAATGGTTGAATTTTAATTTTGAAACCATGTTATTAAAGGCATACACATTTAGGATTATTAGATTCCCAGTGATTTGAAAGTTTTATTTTCATATAGTGATTAATATCTCCTGAAGTACTCTTTATCTTAAACCCTCCTTTATTTGATATTAATAGGGCTGTATCAACTTTTTTTCTGACTGTGTTTGCATGTATATCTTTTCCTATACTTTTACTTATGACCTGGGTGTGCCTCTTATAAAGAATACATTGGCTGGTATTTGTCAGATTTTGAAAAAGAGAGATTTTTCTCTTTTAGAGAACTTAAGAGTAGAGATTTAATCAATTTATAGGTGTATACAAATGGTTGTGTGTGTATTTACGTATATTTATCTTCAGTTTTCTAGTCTGGCCTGTGTTAGCTTAAGTGGTCAATAGACAACATAATAAAAAGGATTTATTCTTTTCGGTGTTCTTTATTCTTTATTCTTTGGGGTTGATGTACTAGCCTTTGCTGAACATACTTTTATATCTCAGCAAAGCAGGTGTCTAATCAAGGAAACCCTAATGGTATTAGTTTAGTTAATCCACTTCCCAATTTAATCTCAAAATGGAAGTCCTGAATGTAAACGTTTCATAAACTAGAAGCAACACCATTTCTAGTACTTTCCTGTAAACTCTGGAACAGTACAATGAAACAAATTTAAGCTGTCTATGCAACTTTTTAGAGGCAAAATGTGGGAGAGCTAGAAGCCAAGTGTAAGTATTAATAATACAAACATTTATGTTTGACTATAAATGCTATTTTAAGCTACTGTTCCAGACTTCTGAGTAAAACTCAGATTGTGTAAACAAAAATGGAAGTTTCAGAATGCAAGCTGGAATACACACTCTTAAATACACATAATTAAAACTCATTTTCCAAGGAATTTGAATCCAAATAGTTTCATTGAAGAACAATTTCTACAGGTAAATAGGTGTCCTGGAGTCAGACAGATCTGAGTTAGAGCCTAGAGACATCCTTTATGACTCTTTGGGCATTGTTGCCTTCTTTTCCATGTCTGTAAAATGGGGACTGTAATGATATTTATCTCATGAGTTCAGAATTTTTTTTTTTGAAAAAAAAACTACTCATTATGTCTTAATTTTACTAAAAGTTTATTGAATATCAACTGAGTACCAAACATGCCACTAACTGCTTGTCTTGAGTTATGGATTTAATCTCATACAAATGTATAGGTATGTGCCATTATTATCTCTGTTATCAGATCAGGAAACAGCTGGGATTGGAACCTTAGTATCTCTAATTTCTTCAGTGTTATGCAATGTTATCTCATAATATGAGGGTATAATCTTGTTTTCTTCCTGCTCCCAGAAACTCTTCAAATAGCTTTTCTTTTACTGCTAATTATAGGCATTTCCTAAAATCCCTGCCCTTAATCCTTTTATTCCTTGTCTTACAATCTCATCTACATCTATGTTTTCAGGTTCATCTTTACTGATTCTTAAATTTCTATCTCCAGTCTTTGTAATTTGAATTTTATTTTATTTTCAACTACCTACTGAAGAGAATTGCCTTGATGTCTTCACACCTCAAACTCATTATGTCGAAACGTAAACTCCTCATCTTTCCTTTCAAAACTTATTCCTTCCTCTGGCTGGAATATTGTTATTTTCCAAATAAGTTGAAATTCAAACCTAAGAATTTTTTTTTTACCTGTTATTCTTTGAGACTACTATTTAGCCAGTTATACGCCCGCCTTTATAGCCTCCTCTGGTGTGTTTCCTACTTCTCCTCTGCTTTTAGTCGTTCTGTCTATTCTGGCTTATAACATTATTACCTGGGCTAACCTCAGCAGCTCTTGACTGATCTCCCTCACCTACTGGCTTCTCTCCTTCTGATCCCATCTATATAAAACCTCCAAATGGATTTTCCTAGAGCCAATCTCTAATCATTCAGATAAAATTACAAAACAACAAAAGCAACCCACTGAAACTATGGAGTTGTATTACCTGGTAACTTTATATCACTATTTTAAGAGGCCTCTTCTAAACTATTGATATCATTCATAATTTGATGCATGCTACTCTTTTCCTTTTCAGGCTAGTCATCCACAGTGTCTGTTTCTTCATTTTCTGTTTTTTTTTTTTTTTTTTTTTTTTTTTTTTTCTGAAGTATACTACTCTGCGGATAAGCTAGACTATTTCCATTTCTTAAACATGTTTTTGAAAAATGTCACGTGATATCTAATTCTGCTCTTTGTCTCTCCACCTTTCTCCATTACCTAGTCCCACTCAAGTACAATATCTGACACTACCCCCTCCCTTTTAAGAGAAGGTGTATGTCTTTTATGAAATTTCATACAGTCTACTTCATTTGTTTTGTGTGGACATGTCCTATCTCACCTATTAAACTCTATTCAAACTCTGCTCCATTAAATTGTGATAGAGACTAGAACTAACACTTAATGGGACTCCTATGGAGCAGGCAAGGCACCTTCTCAAGAGCAATGCGAAATGGCATTCACTTCAATTATAGATAAGGGGGCCAAGAAAGATCTAATAACCACTGGTGTCTTGAATTCCATTTTGATAAAATTCTAGTAAATTTTTATCTCAAGGCCAAGTTTCCATGTATTAAAGGAAGAATGATTCCTTAGGTCTTGACATGACACATTTGTTTCCTTTTTGACTTTTTACAACAGAGACATTTGCAGTGGTGAGATTGGACTATGACTGAAAATTTACCTATTTGACTTTGTTCTAATTTTTCTCAGGACTACTATGGAGTGACTTTTTGCCCTTACATATAACAGTTCTAAATTCAATGAGGAAGATATTTACAGTTCTGTAAATATCACTTTGGCATTTTACATTTTGTATGAGAGAGATTTTTACATTGCAGTTCATAGCACAGTTTGAGGTTTTTAAATGCCAGCTAGACACATTGAAAACACCAAGTTTTAAATTCAACATTGAGAAATTTGCAGAACTTTTAGGGGTTGCTGTGGGGAGTGAAGATGGCATTTGACAAAAGAACACAGGACTCCAGCTTATTTATGTATTGGTTCACAGGAGAATGGATGGGATAACATTTGAATAAGAGAAGGAGGGGAGGCTCTGTACTTTAGTTCCTTTATATTCTACTTACATGATCACATGGAACATTAGACAATGGATAGGAATCAAAATAGAGACCCCCATGGAAATGACAATTTCTATATATCTTCATAAATTGTGAAGAATGGTGGTATTCATTGCAGATGTAAACATTTTGAAGGTGGATCATACCAGTCCATTTCCTAATCTAGAAAGAACAACAAATTCAGAAAAAAATAAGTTTTTACGACAGACGTTTGGACACTCAGCATGGCTTAAGACTTTTCTCAAATTTTGGTTGCAATATAATCACTCTTGTTGACATATTAGTGATAAGTACATTATACAAATAGCTTTTATCTATCACATAGAGATCGTTTCTATGTTATTTTTGGAATTTAAATGTCAATAGTTATGGCAGCTCTAAGCAGGCTGCTGATGTTGACATGGAAATGTTGATAATTAAAGTCTCCTCATATTAGCAGTTTTATCGTTCCTACCATCACTGAGTTAAATGATTTACTTTTAACTGTAATTGTTTCTCCAGCTATTCTTCATTGTTTTCCCCAAACAGTGTGATATAAGATCCAAAACACACAAAATAAAACAAACAAAAACTCTGCTTAACTGGCTGATGCTGACATTTGGCCTTTTGTCAGAAAGCAGCCTTGATTAAAAACAACTGAAAGGCATTTTTGGTGAGCACTCTGACTTAGAATAAATATATCTCAATAAGTTAATACCTTTATGTTTCGCAGTTGGCTCTAAGAGGAGACAGCCAGGGTGATATTTGTGTTCATTAAACATAGATGAAAAAGTGATTTTTTTTTAAAGTTTGATTTCAAGCTAACAGAAATTCACTACTAATCATGTGGAATTTCACTGCGATGATTTATCACTGTGCATTCATATATGTGGTGAGTTGGTTTTGAAACAAGAAAATCTCACGGAAACTCAGGCATTCTTTTTTGAGGCTATTAGCAAGTTAATTGAGAAACTGTAGCACGGAAACTACTCTCATGGGTCTTCTACCCACTCTTTAGTTGTTCCCTGGGTTATTTCATTCTTAACCGTGGCTTCAACCATCACCTACACACTGCAAAATTCCAGCTAAGATTTTATATCATGCTCTGTCTTGAGCTCCAAACTTCTGTATCTAATTACTATACTATTTTAGTTATCTATTACTGTGTGACAGATTACCCCCAAAGTTAATGACATTTTATCTCATATTTTCTGTGGGTCAGGAATCTAGGATCACTTAGCTGGGTCTTGTGGCTCATGATCTCTCACAGGGTTGCAATCCAGGTATAAGCCTTGACTATGGCCTCATCTAAAGGCTCAACTGGAGGAGAATTTGTTTGCAAGAGCACTGTCATGATTATTTGGATGATTCACTTCCTTGCAAGCTGTTGGCTTGAGACGTCTCTCAGTTTCTTGCCCCATAAGTAAGCCTCTCCACTGGGCAACTTACAGTTTGGCAGCTGGCTTCTCTCAGAGTGGAGGAGTAAAAAGACGTCAGGCAAGAAGCCAGCGTTTTCATAACCCAGTCTTAGAAATGTCAATCCATCACTTTTGCCGTATATTGTCATCATTAGAAGTCAGTCATTTGGTCCAGTTCCTCTCCAGTGAGGGGATTTCTAAAGGCCATGAGTACTAGGAAGTGAAGCACTGGGGCCATCTTAGACGTAGCTTACCATACATACCATCCGAACACTTCCTTCCGGTATTTCCTAGGCACTTGAAACTGTCTGTCCAGAACTGACTCCGCTGACATTGCACCCAAACCTGCTTCTCCTGTGATCTCTATCTTGAATAGGGGTCGAAGATTGTCATCTATACAGTTTCTCTGTGTGTGTACTTGTGTTTTGTATGCATGTTTATTCAAATTATTAACAATTATTATTGTTATTATTATTGGGGTACCTAGGTGGCTTAGTCTGTTATGAATCTGACTCTTGATCTTAGCTCAGTTCTTGATCTCAGGATCCTGAGTTCAAGTCTTGCATTGGGCTCTGCGCTTGGCATGAAGTCTACTTAAAAAAATTATTATTATTAATATTATGTGAAGGGCTAGTCTATGTAAGCTTATGTACTAGTTGTTACTAGTTGAGAGATCCTGGAGCCAGAGTGCATTGGGAAGGGAACATAATCTGGGTGTGTAATTCCAGAAGACTTCATGTTTAATGAATTTTTATGTGAAAGATCAAATATCTCTACTCCTTTTCTATTTGGCCTGTCCTTTTTCACAAATGTATGGCACAATCATATCTGGCCTCTTTGCTCATGTTGCTTTCACTCTCATGTCAGGTGCAAGCCGGCTGTCCTCACATTTAATGCCCTGCTGTCCTTCCACTTGGCGAGGCTGTATAAAACTTGCCTGTCCAGCACACTGCTGTGGAATTTCAGTGGGAAGAATGAACCAAGGGAGAGTGCATCCAATTTGCATTAGTGCCTTCTGTCAAGTCCAGCTCTCATATTTTCAAATTAGAAAGATCAAAATCTCCCCTAATTGCTTCCTTGTGTTCTCAAGCAAAGTAGTCACGGCACCTCTTGGACCCAAATGCACTATATATATAGTAGTTATTTCTCATTTAAATCTTGGGGGGAATATGGGTGATATTTTCAAGTGCTGAGTCTTATTTTTATATTTTATTGATAATTTCCTTTGGGATCTGAAATGATTTGGAGGAGAGGTGAATTAGAAGCCTGGGTTCAATTTGCTATTTTATAGTATTTTTTTTAAACCTCTTCCTTATCTTGCCAACAAAATTTGATTCTATTATATAATCTATTCTATTATAGGCTTAATAACATCTTGAAAAATTTTCCTGCCAAAAATGGTTATCTGCAAGTTTCTCCTTCTCAAACATTTGTTTGTCCTTCCCAAAGAACTCTAGTAGATTACTGAGAACTAACGTTGTCTTGATCTCAATAGGTTGCATTTCTGAAAATAACACTACGCCTGTAACTTCTTTGCTGTGGAGATAAAGTTAATTTAATTGCATGTGATCTGTTGCTTTTTCTGGAAGCTTTCTGAGAGTTGGGGCACATCTTGGCAAGCCTCTGGTTTTCTGAAAGTTGCTACTTACACAACCAAGGTTATGAATATTAATCTGTTTTATACAATATATATACTTATGGTTTTTTCAAAATTTTGGTTGGAGATGCAGTTTTTATACTTTTACTAGTTCATCAACTAATGTACAGCAACAGTGTCTGTATCTATTCTCCTTTATTTCTTGTCTGTTAGAAGATTATTTCAGGCTGAAATGCTCAGGAAACTCTTTTCAATAAATACCAAAACAGAGCTTATGGACTCTTTGCTATTTCCTTGTCATCCTTGAGCATAAATTTGGTACCATAAAGATAAAATGGCCCCAGTGATCCCAGCTTTATATTTATTTGGAGAGTATTTTTCTCCCAAACTATATGCCACATGAGAAGTAGCAACGAGAGGCACCTAAATGTTCACACCCATCTTTCTATTCTCTGTTGGTTGTAAAATTTTCTTTAGATGGTCGGAGTGACACTTCGTTTTTCCCTTAATACATGCTTAACAGTTTTTTTGCGGGGGGGGGCTTCTCTTTTTTGAAATTGAGTAAACATGTCATGGATATCAATTACATCAAGATCTTGACTTGCTGCCAACTATTTCAAACATTGATTTTGCTTTTATGCCTCTAGTATATGTCTAGAAGCATTTGTCTATATTTTCTGGTTTGGCATTCCTGCCACTTCCTATACTTGTCAGTTGTCTGAGCCATTTCGTGGATTACTTTGCTGTCCCCATTTTTCTCAAGTACATCATCAACTCACAACAGACAACCTTTGCAAGGCTAGTGTCAATCTGAGTGTTTTTGCTGTTCTGCAGCCGTCCTTTACCACATTACTGTATAAAGGTATGAAAATTACTTTTGCCAACATTGTGTATTTCAGTGCGAATAGACTGGTCACATTTTTATTCATACTCTCTTTTTTCCTTCAGTGAGTACTTCCATTCATTATAGGAACATTTCCGTGGCTCAGGTTAAATTTCAAATGTGTTGTCAGCACTTTCAGGCAGTAACCACTGTGTTTCCCAGTCAATTCACTCTCACAAAGCTGATGACTGCTTTTTATTTCATTGACAATATGCACACAATGAGAAGAAAACTTATTTATCTTCCTGCCACTAAATTGACCAGATGCATATACACGTGTCTGTGTAGTCTATCTTCTTCCTGCTACAAGGCATCTGATAGTTCTACTCTTTTCGAGGGCACTATACTTGTGTTTGATCCCATTCATTTTCCTCTACTCAAAGATGTCTGCCCTTATAAATTTATCACCCCTTTTGCATCACCAAGTTTTTCCTATTAAGGGATTATTCCCACTAACCTGCAAACATAATATAATATTTTTCAACTGAAGCAAACAACATACACATGATGATAAAGGGATGATAACTTGCCATTTTGCAATGATTCAAGTTTTATTTCCATTGGGCACTTTAAAATTAAACATGTTACCAGCACATATGCATTAACAGTGTCCCTCGATGTAATCTCATGGCACCAACTTTTTCTATGCACCAGATACACAAATTGTAAATGGAGGCCTTACTCTGTTATAAGGAAGATATAAGATTGACCCCCAAACACATTTATATTAATTCTCAGATTATCATTAAAAGGAAAATATATTTAAAATTCAAAGAATTCATAGATTCCTGAATCTAAAATTTGAGTTTGAGAAAAAAATTTTTAATATAAAAAGAAGGTAGAAGATTAACTCTGATGCTTGGTCAGTAATAAATGTGCATTTATTTGCTGTGAGTGTCCTTTGAGCTCTTCTTCCTCATGGATATAGAGAAAGAGGACCGACCAATCACGGACTTGCATATTTTGGATCTAGCCAAATGTTTTCAGATATTTCTATTACCAATGTCCGGTATTAAAGTGACCTTTTTATACATCTTAGGTTGTGATTGTCACTAATACTATAATCCTTCAAGGAGAATTGACTTTATGATCTCTCAACTAAGTGCAGTGATCGGTATGATATACTAGATAAAGCAGAGAAGACAGAGTACAGTACTGGAGTCAGGAGACTGAGTGTATCCAGGCTTTCTGCCCTCTGCAAAATTGTTTTCCTCCTCTGCAGATTGACAGGAGTGGATTTGATGATCCATATGGTCTATTTGGCTCTGAAAATCAAGGGAGTATTTGGGGGGACCAAAAATTATTAGAACGAACCTTTTTTGAGCTCTTCTAGTTACATTTCAAGGGACTATTACAAATTCTTAATATGGATTATGTAATTTAATCCTCACAATAGCCCTTTGAATTTTTGTACCATTACTATCACAGATAAAGACACTGACACACAAAAGACTAATTAAAGTGCCCAAAGGCTTTTTGTTAGTAATTGGTGGAGCTGAGATTTAAACCTAGGCCATTTGACACAAAAGCTGAGTGAGGATCTCTTACCCACCTCACAAGACTGTCTCTTAAAGAGTGGGTAAATTTGTATAGTGAACTATAATATAAGTAGAATGAAATGTTCTTTAATGAAGATCTGTGGTGGAGTTAAATTTTGAAATTTTATTAACCTGGTAATTTCCTCACTCTCTATCCTCTTACTCCTAAGAGGAAAGCATTGCTTCAAGTCAATGATTACATAGAAAACAAAGAACAATGAGTTACATTTTTGGATTTTGAATATCTAAATTGGCTTTCTAATCTCATAACAAGGTAATTAGACTTTTGAGCTGGACATGATGATATTTAAGAGGCAGGGTATTTGAATTTCAAATGGTTAAGCTCCTAAGAGTGTTAAAATAAAGTTCATGTTCTTAGTAAATTTAAAAGGGCAGACATGAGAGCAAGTCTATCCTTCACTCAGGAATTAGGTAGAGTAGCCTTGACAGGGAAGGAAAGTCTGAAAAGAAGTAAGAGAGAACATTGGAAAAGGGATCTATGACCTATTCTCCTGGGTCTGAAAGTCTTGGGGGAGGGAGCAAGTGATAGAAGCCTCAGATAATCCTTCTATGAAATTGAAGAATAGTAGAAATGAGGGTTGTTTTTTTTTTTTTTGGCTGGAACACTAGGTGTTGTCAGCTTCTCAGAAGATCCTCATTGAATGGGAGTATCAATGAAATGGACATCTAGAGTGAATATGTCTTCACAGAAATGTAGAGGGTCTGAGGAAAATTTTACACATTTCCTGAGATTATGTCAATGGGGAAGAACACTGCATTTTTCCTGTGCTGTCACAGTCTTGTGGAAGTTAGGACTCAAGTTAGTAGACTCAAGTTAAGGATAAAGAGAATGCAGAATGGAAGGACAGCAACCAGAGGGACCAGGAAAGATGAATGATAACCAGATGTCAGAAGAAATAAAAAAGTCTCATTCAATGTGGAGGAGGTCTTAGGATAAGAAATAACTGACTTCCCAATTACCATGTAAAGATCCTAGGAAATTAAATATGTCCCATTAGGAAAAAAAAAAAAAAAAAAGAAAGAAAGAGATGTAGAATCTTGAACCCACTGATGTTTTGGTGATTAAGTTAAATCTATTGTGTTTGAGAAACTGCATGGGAAAAACTGGAGTTGGCTAAATTAAGTTTTCTGTCATCGTGTAGGAGAGGGGCTTGAAATCGACACAAGTTCAGTTTGGAAAATATAAAACAGCTAAATATCTCTTGCTAATCCAGATAAGTAGACTAACAACATCATAGTAAAGAAGGAATACTACATTGAGAAATTAAGGAAAATTTCTCAGAGGACTTGGGTTCTGAGTTGAACCTTGAAATAATTTGAGTAACATTAAGCTAAAAATATGGGAGAGAGGCAGGGATAAAGACTGTACACCAGCTGCAGACAATATACACACAGTTGTGAAAATTATTGGTGTTTCCAGGGACCAGTGTGACTGGGGCATAGGAGTTTTGGAGGGTATAGTGGGATATATAACAAGAAAAGTAGGTCAGTGGTTAATCATATATGGAAAAGAATGCTATTCTTATTGGTTTGGATGCTTTAGTAGCTGTAGACAATAAAAGGCTGTTGAAGGGTTTTGAGTAGGGAAGAGATATACATTACTGGCATTTTAATAAGTTACTCTTTTAAGCCCCACGCCTGTTTATCCAATTTCCTATCTGACATTCCTCCTTTCATGTCTCACAGACAGGTAAAACTCAACCAGTTTAAGGGTAAATTCTTGAGTTTCAAATATTCTCTTCTTGTTCCAGGAAAAGGTACTCTCTGCCCCGTAGGTGCTCTTGGCATAATGCCCTTGTTCCTGTTACCCTTTATATTAATCTTTTTTTCTATTTTGCCAATACTTCTAGCAAAACAAATTTGAATTATGCACCCTTCTCTTCATCTCTGCTGCCATTACTTGTGGTCCAAGTCACCAACAGCCATCCCCCAATCCCTGCAATTGACTCTAACCTTCTCATCTTCCACTCTTGTCTCCTCCAATCCACTCTGCCCATTGCAACAAAAATAAAATAATATTTCTAAAACAAAGGGAAGATCACTTTTTACTTAATTCCTTCAATCAATCCCCATCACCCTTAGAACAAAATCCCAATGTTAATGACAGTGACATCTCTTGCCTCTTCTTACTTTTAATCTTCAGCCATTCTGGCTTTCTTCTAGTCCCTGAAATGAATTAAACTTTTTCCTGGATGATGGCATTTTTACTTCTCTTTCAACTCTTTGTTTGCACATCCTTTGGTTTCAATTAATATCATTTCTAGAGAATTTTGTGTTGAATCTCAGTCAAGTCAAATTAAGACCTTGTTTCGGGGCTTCTGGCTCAGTTGGTTAAGCGTCTGACTTCAGCTCAGGTCATGATCTCATGGCTTATTGAGTTCAAGCCCTGAGTCAGGCTCTGTGCTGACAGCTCAGAGCTGGAGTCTGCATCGGATTCTGTGTCTCTGTCTCTCTCTGATTCTCCCGCACTAGCACTCTGTCTGTCTCTCTCTCAAAAATAACCTAGCATTAAAAAACAGACCTTGTTTTAACTCTCATCACATCATTTCCTTTTTTACACCACAATTTTAATTGATGTATTTATTTATTTGATTATGTGTTTACTAATTGGCTCCCCTGCTAGACTCTAAGCCCCACTATCGTATCAATTCTATTCTTTGCTCAATCACCAGCTGCTAGCCCAGTGGACTGGCACAAGGTAGATTCTTCTTAAATTTGTTGAATACGTGAATAAATGGATGGCAATCAATGATATGAAAGCCAGATGTCAAGTTTGAGGAAAGAGAATCTGTTTTAAAACTTAGTAATAAAGATAATGAAAGTTGGAAATGAAGGCAGTTGTAAATTACAGAAAAAACAAAGATAGAAAGTTACCACTTTCATATCCTGAAGTAGGTGGTTATAGACTAGTATAGCAGTTCCACACTCATCAGATTCCTAAATGCCATTTGTTTTACTGCCCTGCTTTCCTAAGAATGGCACTGTTTGTGTTTAGACGGCCACACAAATTCTACCAATAGGTCTACATCACCAGACAGTAGAGAAATGGAATGGGTGGCAAAGCGCAAACCTCCTCTCATTAAAAAAGATTTCCCAGAAGTCCCAGGAAACACTTCTTTGTACATCTTGTTGGCCAAATATTAAGTGGTCATACCTCGTTTCAAAGGGACTAAGAATATGGTTTCTCCGTGACAACTGGGGATCTGTTACCAAGAAAGAAGGATAGAACGAGATGGTGTGTGAGTTTAGGGAGTTAGCACTCTTTGCCATACGGAGGTTACATGAAAATAGAGAGAGTGGAGCAAATACATGCCACCTAACTGACTAGATGTGCTCTGCTCTATCTCCTTTCAAGAGTGAGAAAAAAGGAGGTCAGTGAGAATGAATATCCACACCTGCATACTTTGCTACTGCCCGTCACCCTGATCCCTTAAGGCTCATTCTGGTCAACAAATGGTTTCACTTATACTGACATTTTCAACAAAAACTTCATTTGAACTGAAACTTTGTGAGGAATTCACAAAACATCCTTAATATGCTTAAGCAGTTTTCACAGTGTAAATATTTAAGGCAAATATATCCAAATATATAAATACCGACTGTCCCATCTTTCTTGTAAATCCAAACATATCATTGGGGGCAGTGAAAAGTCAGCTATCTTTGTTCACATGTTGTTTAGCATATCCCCTAGATGCAATGGAAAACATTTTGGGGATGTTTTGCTGATCCTTTTTGCTAATCCTTTTTACCATTGTGTAACGTTTCAAAATTTGGAGATCTAATCCTGCTAATGGGAAATGTGTCCAAGGAAACTCTCCTCTGTATAAATGTGTTTTACTCACAGAAAAAAATTTTAAAATGTGAAAAAGGGTGCAATATAGGCTTTGTGTTTCATTATGCCTTGTTTCAACTAAATAGCATTCTGTTCTTACAAAATATCTGTACAATGTATAGAGGTTCATCGTTCGATCATGTCTGGTGTTTTTTCTTTTCGCCAGCTTTGGGACTTTCTATTTAGTAATAACTTCTCATCTCAGATACGAGCTTTTGTCAAAATTCTATCACGCTGAAGTATAGTAACATCTTGATGTGGTACTCACTCACTGTCATAACACCATGGTAATAACAACAGTAAATCAACTAATGAATGAATGGTCAATTATGTAATACTTATAGAAGTGTAGGCAGCAATCTGGGTATTTGATACACATTATCTAATTTAAAATGATTGGTGATTATTTTCATATTTCATTGCTGAAGAAACAAAGTTCAAAGATATTAAGCATTATTTCTAAAACTACAAAGATCACAGAATCAGGCTAAGTCTGCATGGCTGAGGTCTATGTTACCCTGCTATAGATTAGGGGCATCTTAGCCTGAAGTCCTCTTACTCTTGATGGACATTTGTCTTGATGAACATTACATTTACTTAAAAACCTGGGAGACATAACTAAAGAGATCTGGCTAATCTGTGTGTTTGCTTGGGTGGCTTGGGTCTACAATTCCATTAGTCCTTATAAAAAATTCTTCACCTGAACCCCACAGTGGGCTCAAAAATATGCTTCAAAGTGTTTGTAAACATCCTAAAATTTTATACATTTATTTAGAGGCAGTGTTCTTAGTGTTTATCAGATTTTTACAAGGACCTGTGATTTCTAAACACCTAAAACTCTAGAAAAATCAGTAAATATTCAGAATGGTGAACATGACAAACTAGTAAGAAATGGGTTCATATGTATTCCTTTGTAATACAACACTACTCTTTTAAAGAAGCCCGAGTGGGTGAGTAGGTGAGACTTGTTGAAATATATCCACTACTGCAAATTGCTATAGGAAGAAGTTTGGGTCAATATTCACTAGAAGCTTGTTGCTCTATTGGAAGTTACAGGGTGTGTCATAAGAACACAGGAACAGATGTGAAGACTAACTTCTACTTGGGCTCAGACTTTTCCATCTCTGAGTTTGAGGTAAGTTTCTAAATAGCCCTATTCCACACTTTTCTCATCTGTTAAAAAAGAAATTGCAATGATGGTATAAGCCTTGTCTAGCCAATAGGGGCAGATGAAATAATACTTATAACAAACACCATAATTATTAACAGTGAATTGAATCTCTGAACTTCTCTATTTCCTTCTGGGTTTTATAATGACAGAGGAGGCAAGTCACTTCAGCGATCTGGGACTTCAATTCCTCCTAGAAAAGTGAATACTGTCTTTCTGCCTCCCAGAAGCAGTGTTTGAAATGGCAGTTACAACTAAGTGGTATTCAAAGGTTTTGTCTTCAGTGAAGCCTGCCTATCCGAAATAGCATCAAATTCATTAATTCACCAAAGAAGCAGATGCTTAAATGAGAGTCCTGAACTAGATACTTGAACTGGATGCTTACATTGGAAATGGGATTAGGATAGTAAACTAGATGCATTAGTTGAGTTGTTTAATTCAATAGATAAATAAATTAAATAATTCAACAGTTTGCATAATTCAATAGTTTCTTCTTCCCCATGATCCATCCTTCACTGCCTGATGTTATATAACCTATCCATTTGTTTCTCTGTCTGTTGTTTCTCTGCCACACTACAATGGAAAATCTATGAAGTCTAGGGTTTTGTTTTGGTATTTGCAGTACCTAGAATAGTGTCTAGAATGTAGTAGGTATTAGCAAATATTATAGTATGAATGTTGGATAATTTACATGTACAAAAATGCTTTGATAAGATTGAGGCAAAATATATTACCACTTACATGCAGAATATTATTACATCTCCCTGACTTGTTTGTTTCTCTATTACTATTATTTTTTCTTGTGATCTTTTCCTTTATTCCCACTCTTGATGGGTTCCCTCTTATTTTCTTATTACTGCTATCACAAATCTTCTCCTTCATCTCTGTTGGGCCCTGTCATGTCACTGCTACAAGCATGACACATGAGCCAGAACTATGTGGTGACATGGCTCAAGCTCTGGTTGTCAATCATGTGTGAACATCCTGATTCTGTCACTTACTAGCTGTGTGTCCTGGGACAACCTGATTAACCTTTTTAAGCCTTAGTATTTATAATCTGTAAAATATATTTTTCAATTCAGAAGAGAGCAAGAGATAAAGAAAAATAAGAAATAGGGAATCATCAAATGTATCTTGACTGGACAGCAGGGACTAGAAAATATTTTTAAAAAAAGTGATCACAGTAATAGCCTTCATGACAATTAGCAAAAGGAGTGAATTTTGAGGTAGTGACATGAATTTCAGTCAGATTTAAGATTTAGCAGCAGCTTTTGTAACTGAAAAAAGCTGTTACATCCATCAGTGACTATACTAATTACCCCTTCTGTGGTTGTTCTTACTATTTGGACTTTAACAAATGCCCTAAATATGTGTGTGTTTTGGGGGAACATTTGACTACATTCTGAAACGCATCAGGAGCTCCTATGTGGGCAGAGACACAGACTGTTGGGGCCATATGGGCCTGTGGACTTTAAGTAGAGTAGCATACTAAGAAACCTTCTCAAAGTATTTCTTCCATCCAAAAACTCCTACTTGGTGCATATTCCTCCTTCAAACCACAGCACATAAGTCATTTCATGCTGAGTGCTCCAAACTTTCTCAATAGGAAGGTGAAATATGAAGATATGTGGGATAATTTGGGAGGAAATCAAATTATTACAGATGCTATTCTAGTAAACAACTCTGATGGGGACAGAAAGTCCTGGTCAGTTGTGTGCCAAGGTGGAGTTAACGTCTCACTTTTGAATATTAATCAAGCATATTTTATGGAAGTCTTTTGGGATGATAGGTCCTAAATGCTGGATGGGTGTCTGGAGTGGTAGAATTAAAAAGAGCTAGGAAAATGTTACTGGTATTGGGTGAGTCTAGGAATGTGATCTTCCTGCATGAGTTGTAACACGATGCCCATTTCACCATATAGACTCTATAGATTTTAGCAGGACAGATGGCAAAAATGAATAATCTTTCTTTTTTCTTTTTGACCTGTTTTGATATGTACACATCATGGTAGGTACACATGGGCCTTGATTCAGTTTATATACATAGAAAACAAACTAAGAAAGGCACAAATTTAGGTTGTTTGGTTATGAAGGTGAAAAAGAAGGCTGCATTTACCTGCATGCATATCTGTACCTGTGTAGGTAATTTGTCTCGAAGTGACAGTAAAATTACAATTGGTTTGCATTGCCAAAATATAGGTCTATGCCATTTTTTTGGTCACAGAGTAGTGGAAAAAGGCTGCAAAGTCTGTTGACCTGTGGGAGTGTGCCAGTTACTATGGATGCCTTGCCTATATTCCTTCAGCACTCACCATTTGTGTTTGCTGAATCTGTATGGATTCTGACTCTGAACACTGAGTTTGGTTTCTCAGCTTTTTGTGGGTCTAGATGAAGTGCCTGGTTGTTCACATTTCCAGGGGTAGACCTGAACCAATGATGGACAGAGTTGAAGGGTCAAAACCCCATTGGCCTCGCCCCTTTTGGGGCAAGTCTCCAAGAAGTCCCCAACAGGGCTGAGGCCAACTGTGCATCAGGCCGTGATAATCGACTCATTGACACACTCTGTATAAACTTCCTCTCCTTTATTTCAGTATTTATGCTTCCTGGGATCACTTCCCAAATAAACGATTCCACTCAAATCATTTTAGTCTGCTCTTTTCCCGCAGGGAAACTAATCTAAGCCAGAGAGTCATGAAAAGATATAGAAGCATTGTGGTTATTGTATGATCGGAAAGACCATATTGAATGTCAGAGAGAATAATTTATGGATAAGAGTAGACCATATTCACTTGTTCAGTTATTCGTCCATTCCCCTATTCATTCACTCATCATCTACTTGGTGAGAGCCTGCAATGTGCCCACAATCAAGGTAGACTTGTAATGATGAATAATAGTTGGATTCCATTTGTAAGGAGCTTACAGTAACTGAAATATCAGGCCTTTTAAAGGCTGAGACTATTTCAAAGTTTTTCATCCTGTCCCAGGAACCAAACCCTAAATTAACAAGATAGAATAAGGAATATTTGCTAATTCCTCATTTATATGTGAATAAAGCTTTTTTAATGCATATTTATTTTTTGGATAGAGAGAGAGAGAGAGAAAGAGAGAGAGAGAGGCAGAGAGAGGGAGACAGAAGATCCAAAGCAGGCTCTACTGTGTGAGTGCAAAGCCCTATTTGGGGCTCGAACTCATGAACTGTGAGATCATGACCTGAGCTGAAATCAAGATTTGGCCACTTAACTAACTGACTGAGCCACCTAGGCACCCCATGAATAAAGTTTCAAAAATAAGCACAGGGCAGAACTAAAACGGGGCTCTGTTTGCCTGCTTAGACTACCATTTTTGTTTCAGATGTAAAGGGAAATTATTGCCGTACTGACTTTCCACTCAGCTCATAAGGGTGTCGTTAGTGAATCCTTTTGTGTGTGTGTGTGTGTGTGTGTGTGTGTGTGTGTGTATTCCCTGGGTTTAAGATGCTCCATGAGTACAAGGCGTTATTTTCGCAACTCTTAGCATATTTTTTCTTAAAAATCACAGTTTTTGTTTAAAGTGGCATGTAGGAGGGTTTTAGAAAACACATTTTATTCCCACTCTCTTGTTCTGTTCTCTCAGTACCATCTGGTACAAGGGAGGGCCTCGCTAATTGACACTAATGACTGGGAGATCCATTGCAAATTACTGAATTTTGTAGATTAGCAAACATGATTACAAAAATCAAGGAGTCTGCATTGAACTAATATACTTTGTTGAGAACTAAGAAAAAAATTTAAACACATTATTAGAGCTTAATCTTTTAATATAAATAGATACTTTATAGGGGTTGACTGTGCTGTTAGGGAACACTGGAACATAATGTTCTGTGGAAGAAATTAGTTGCAATTGAAAAAAGAAAATTTCCTCAGACTTTATGCTTTTTCTGAACTCTACCAATATCCACACTACACATGAATCGAGCCTAAGGTAGCTTTATCCCATAAGAATCTTAGAGGTCATCCAGTATCATTTGACCCAATGCAGGAAATGCACAGAGATTATTTGTGTATGTGTGTCTCTTTATGTTGTGTCTTATTGCTTTATGATAACACTGCTTATGTTAATGGAAATTTTGTGATTTGTAAACATTTTAAATGTCAGCTGGTGAGGCTCTTAATGTTTATTATTCTCAATTCCCATTCCTGTGTTATCCTTGCTCTTTATCAGGCAACAGAATCTTTCCCTTCCTCCTACACACCAGTGTAAATAGTTTAACACACACAACCCATATATGCATACAACTTTCTTAGGCCCAGCTGTGTGTGCCTTCTGCATCCTTCAGGATTCAAACAACAAGAGGGGTGACAGGAGGAGGAAGGGAGGAGGGGGAGAGACAATGAATGTAGAAGAGACAGTCACAACATAGATAATTTAGAGATCTTGTTTTCTCGCCTGAGGTATTGAACTATACAATACTGTGTACTGTAATGCCACACTAGCATTATCAGCTTTTCAAATAAAAAACTCTTTGAGATCAAGTTGAAGTATGGAATTTTGAAGTCCAGAGCTGTTTCTCTGACCTATCTTCTTTTCTGATCACAAAGCAACTGGGATGAAAAAGGTCACAGTGTCATTTCTGTCACTGTACTACAGTCAAAGGCTGGTAGGAAGGCTATGCCCAGTGGAGGTGGTCAAGGAGTAATCCTATGTTCCCTCTCCAGCTAACTGCACTACACGACATCCTCCTGGCTGGCAGGTGCTGAAAAGTCAAGGCTTCCAGAACTAGAACAGGAGGAGCAAAGGAGGTACATCTGATTGTGTGATTGACTTAAGAGAAATAATGTCATCTATCACTTTAAAAAAGCCAGGGTGTTATTTAAGACGTTGCTTATTTTTCGTTGTCTAGGTTTCCTCTAATGCAAGCTCTTAGTGCACACTTCTTTCTCTAAAATAAGTGATCTTTACAAATTAAAATTTAAAAAGTATAAAAGCAGTTATAAAATTTACTTTATTCTGGTGTGTTTACAATTCAATTAGCCATCTATTAATCTTATTACAAGAAGGAAACTAAGAAAGAATGCAAATACATAACACAATTTTCCTTTTTTTTTCTTGCTGAATCTTTTGTAATCAAATTCTGCTGAACTTTCTCATTTCTTACTGAGCAAGTTGGAAAAGATTAGGAGAGATTATCTTAGTCTTAGATATTAGGTGGATTTAGCTTTTTTTTCCCTCTTCATTTTAATTCTTGAGAGTACTTTCTCTAATGTCGTACTCTCTTTTCTGCTGTTTTAAACACTGTCAATATTTTTGTTTGAAGGCTGATTTGCAGAGAGAATATCGTGAAACTTGAAACTCCTAAAAGTATTTTAAATCATGAAATATAACTGACTTAGTCACTGAAGGGGTTGTACTTATAATAACTAAAACCTCACATATTTTTCTGGCAAATATGTATGCTTAGACTTATTAAAATTAATCCAGAGAAATATTTTGATAAAAAGGCATCATTCATTCATGCTCCCTAAAAACAAACGAAATAAAGCAAAATGTAATAATTTTTAAGCCTTTAGTATGTACAAAGATCTGCAATAGAAGCAAAAAAAGTCAATCTGCATATGAATGGGTAGAATAATGATATTTTTCTATAGTTTCCAGCACACAATGTATCCACTTCACTTCATGCTTTTTTCTTTTTTCTTTTTTTTTAGTTTATGTTGGTTCATTTAACTGAAAGAATTGGGAAAATCACAAAACAAAAGAGGGGTTAATTGCCTATTCTTGCATCAGAAATACTTGACAGCTTGTGGTAGCACTGAATTGAATAGAAAATACACTAAGAATTGGGGGATACAGCCTTTAAAAACTATGGTGAATGTGGATGTGTATCAAAATCTCAGGAAAGAAAAAGGAATCACTGGTGCACCAACCACTAAAAGGAAAAAAGTCAGGGAGAAACGCTCTAATCTCTTTTACTACAGCGCGTATTCTCTTGATATGAATAGATAAATTGGTAAAGGAGGAAATGATTCTGGATGCTGTTTGGTTCTCCTGTCTCTGCTGCAGTTGAAAAGCAGGCATTTCTAAGAACTTGAGAGGCATTTCTCAGCAGTCACCATAATGTTTACCCTCAGGGATTTGGGCCCAACAACTTCAGCAACCAAATTGGCTTAAAGACATTTCATCTCAAAAGGTCTCTGTCATGTTCAAAAAGAGCAAATCATCTTTAATCTACTGTTTAAATTGAAAGTGAAAGACAGTAGACATTAACCTGAGGTCTCCACTCCAGTCTCATTGCACAATTGCATTAAAATGCCCTGGTTAGGATGACAGTCTATAACAACACTCAGTGCTGCTGCTTTCAAATATTAATCATTCTCTTTGTAGACCTCAATGCTGGAATGCAAGTGAAGACACATTATAGCAAATGCAGGTGATAATAGGGGCATTCCACTTGAGCCTTGGGAAATGTTCTAAGCAATGGGGAAAAATATTGGGACTGGAAAAAGACTTAAATAATTGTATAGTCAGGGACACCTGGGTGGCTCAGTTGCTTAGGCATCTGACTTTGGCTCAGGTCATGATCTCACAGTTCGTGAGTTCGAGCCCTGCGTTGGGCTCTGTGCTGACAGCTCAAAGCCTGGAGGCTGCTTCGGATTGTGTGTCTCCCTCTCTCTCTCTCTCTCTGCCTTCCCCTGCCCATGCTCTGTCTCTCTCTCTCAAAAATAAATAAACATTAAAATTTTTTTAATAATTGTATAGTCAGACTACTCCATACTTAGGCAACACAGATCGTCTGTTTCAGATTCTCTAATGTAAGTATGTTATTCCCACTTCGAAGATAAAAACACTGAGACTCACATTTCTCTTTGTTATAACTTGTTGCATTAATATTCTCAGTAAAATAGAACCCAATTGAAGATGAAATAAATCACCTAGGAATACACAGAAATTAATATCTGAGCCACGCTAATAACTTTGAGCTCTTCAGTCTCAGGTTTTTGTTTAATCTGTCATGTCCTACCGCTTCTTCCTTTTAATTCGCCATGAATTCTTCTAAAAGGACTGTGTTTCAGTTCAAGATGTTAGCCAGAGCAGTGTTTCTGAAACTATGCGGGTATAAAATTGGGTCACGGTACAATGTGAGGCATATGGCACCAGGATATCCAGTGGCAAAGGTGGGGGGCTGCTTGTGTGGTGCTGTGAGGTTCACTGCCATCATGATCTTCTTACCAACTTGTGTCAGCAGCTGCCAGCATTTGTAACATCAGCCACTTTGATTGTAGCTATATATTCAACGTCATCCAAGACTCTCAAATAAATCACTCCTTAGACAAAGGTAAAGAGTCCCAAGGGAAGAGATACAGCCTCAATGGCAGTCATTTGAAACCTTGGGGCTTCTCTGGCTTTGAGCCCTCGTTTGTAATGACCAGTCTCCAAACTTCCAGTCACTTGTAGTATAGAAGGAAGAACATGGGCTGTAGTTTCAGTTACGCGGTTGTACTTGACAATTTTCTTAATCTCTCCGAGACTTGTTTGTTTTATAGGTAAAACCACATTTCATAAAATCCAGTTTACAAGGTTGCTTTGAAGACTTAATATTACAGTGCTCCTGACACAGTCCCTGATAGAGTGAAGCTCACTAAATGTTTGTTATTTATTGCTTTCTCTTTTTATTTGCCGTGACTGTACCTGGGTCTGAATGCATATGTGGTGGTGGCCAAGGCTGTGATTTCTTTCAGGCAGTATCTTCAAAATGCCTGGAACATGGTAGGAACTCAGGAGATGAGATGCCTCATCTCCTAATAGCTTCTCCTTGTTCACAATGTTCCACGCACACAGGCCTGCCCCTTTTACTTGCCTCGTTCAAGCTCCTTCCTGCATCATTTTACAGCTACTCTTTTCTTTGCCAGGATGCTGGTCCTTCAGCTCTTCATATGGTGGACTCCTTCTTGCCATTTGGGTACCAGTTAATGGTCTACCTCTTTGATGAAACCTTCTTAGTCATAGTCATATATACACAGCTTCCTCCTAAGCAAAGAGTCTTTTCCAGGCCCCAATCCTCTGTGTGATCTTTCAGGCCAAACCACAGACAGTTACAGAACATTGTCTGACAAACTTCATGAACTAGAGGTAGGGGATTGCCTTCTGCACACCATAGTCAGTGCATTGCAATTTTCTAGAGCAAGTTGTAGTCAAGACTTATCTCCCCGCCTGAATGGGCCAAACATTATCATCCTCTCATATCACCTCTGCATTCCTAGCCCAGCCTCCTCCTTTTGAAGTCTTTCTTATTGCAGACCTTGGGTCATGCACACATATTTTGACTCAACATCTTTCTCTCCCCAGCCCTTCTCCTACTCCCTCCTTTCAGTCCATGGATCTATAAAGAGAAAGGAGTCTTTTGTATGGGGCCCCTTTTCAGTGAGATGATTCCCCCATTTGTGCTTCATCCATCTGATCTTTGTCATATGTTGTTATATGGGGAAAAATGGAACATTGGTGGGCTGGTGCTTGTTTTTGGCTTTTGTTTACACTGTTACAGTAAGTGAATAAAGACTTGATTGTTACTCTGTTTGGCTCTTTGTCCTAACTGACCACCTCCATACTTGACTGCTTGACACTAAGAACTCATCACTATTTGAAATTATATTCTTTGTTTGGTGGTCTTGTTTATTGTCTCCATTTCTGACCTGAGTGCAAGCTATATGATTCAAGGGACCTTGCCTGCTCAATCTATTGCTATACCTGCAGTACCTAGAAGAGTATCTGGTATATACTAGGTTTTCAATAAAAATATGAATACTGAATAAATGGCAGCCACCTGCCTTGTAAACTACTTCATCTGGGCTCTTCCCAGCAGGCAAATATATGTTCATCATACTTTTCACAAAGACAGATATAATATTAAAGTCTTTAATACCAGTTCTCAGCTCTTCATTTTCCTGATGTAAGATCTATGTTATACAGTATCTATATTCCCCTCACCTAGATCTTTATCCATTGCCTCTGGTAAGACCACTTGAAATAACATTCCCTATAACTTATTATGGTCTATGCTTATAATTTACTTGCCTTGTCTGCTGACTGCTAGGACATTCGTCAGTTGCTTGTTAATTGTGTCCCAGTTTTAACAAAAATTTTTGAGAGAGAGAGAGAGAGAGAAAGAGAGCAAGGTGAAGAGAAGGGTACAGGAAGTGAGAGAGAGAGAGAGAGAGAGGGAGAGAGAGAGAGAGAGAGAGATTGAGAATCCAAAGCAGGTCCACTCTGAGCAGGGCTCAATCTCATGACCCTGAGATCGTGACCTGAGCTAAAATCAGGAATTGGATGTTCAACTGACTGAGCCACCCAGATGCCCCGATTGTGTCTCTTATTAAATATCCCTTCTGTATAGGACTTTCCTCCCCCGTGTCCTGGTAATCCTATAGTTGACTCATGTCACTTGTTAGAAAAGGATGTTAAACTCTAAAATAAGAATCAGCAAATTATGGGCAATGGGTCATATCCAGCATGTGGCCTATTTTATATACTTCTGGGGCTAAGAATAGATTTTACATTTTTTTAAAGGATTGTTAAAAAAAGGAATATAGGATAGAGACAGTATGTGGCCAATAAGGTCTAAAATATTTGCTATCTGGACCTTTGCAGGAAAAGATCACTGAACCATGCTCTAAAATATATCCAGCCAGCTCCAGTGGTGCTGACACCCACAGATCCACTTGCTATCAGCTAAAAGGTTGCACCGATATGGCCAACTAACCTTCAAAGAAGGCTATTTCCTTAATTATGGGAGGAATTAGCACTACTGCCCTGGCTTCTGTATTAGGGATTTAATCTTTTCAAAGTGACTTCCTTATATAAATACGGGGACCAAGTATTATTTGCTGCTTCACAAACAGTAAGCAAACCCTACTGTGTATTGTACCTGTTCTTCTAATCAGACCAGACAGTTTGAGGCCTCCTTTGGACTTGATATTACAGGCTTATGACCTTACTTCTCTTCACCTTAGGCCCCGGTGCAATTATTCACATCAGATTACTAGGGAGTTTATAGAAGATGATTACTAAAATAAATGGTACTGAGATAATTTTCTAAATTCATGTTGGCAATTAGAAGAGTGGGCCAAGGTGGGAAGTCAAGAGAAGGGTAAAACCAAGAGAGCCAACTTCCTAAGGCACATTCTTCAGAAATACAAAACTGGGTAGACCTCCACTGAATTTTGGAGGTCTGGAAAAGGAGTTTACTGCCTTTAGAGAGTGTAGAAGTATCCTTTTGGGTGCAGAGTAGTGACCTGCATCATTCAACAAATATTCATTGAACATCTACTGTTTACCAGGCTCTATTCTAGATAACAGAAATCAAACAGTGACAAAATAATGATTTTATCTTGACCCATTCTTTTAGCATGGTAGACTGGCATTTGTCCAGTGGCAGAAGGTGTTGTGAAGGTGAGCAAAGTAGAATAAGAGAGGTAGGAAGAGTCAGAGAGAGGGAGTGTTGCTTTTTTTAAAATATATTAAATTTATTGTCAAATTGGTTTCCATATAACACCCAGTGCTCATCCCAAAAGATGCCCTCTTCAATGTCCATCACCCCCCCCCCCCCCCTTCCCCCCCCCCCCCCCCATCAACCCTCAGTTTGTTCTCAGTTTTTAAGAGTCTCTTATGCTTTGGCTCTCTCCCACTCTAAAGAGTGTTGCTTTTTTACATGGAGAGTTTAAGAAAAGCCTGACTGATGAGATGAAAGAGAGCAGAGAGAAGAAGCAAGTGTGAGAGTTGATATTGGGACAAGAATTTCATGTGAAAGGAACTGCAAAAACCAAGACACTAAGGTGGTGGCGAGGTTGGACTTGTTCAGAGAATAGAAAGGATGTCAGTGTCACTGAGCAGAGGAAGAAGGGGAGGGTGGAGAAAGCAAAGTCAGAGAGGAAAGCAGGGAACCACATCTGAAGGATCTTATTGCCTTTTATTCTGAATATGATAGGAAGTGACTGGGAGCTTTTAGCATGGGAATGGAATGATCTGATTTAGATTTTAAAAGGATGGTTGAGACTTATCTCTTTGGAGAATACATCTGGGGAGAGGACAAGATAAATACTGGGATTTTAGCTCAAAGGCCATTTCGGTATTCCCAGAAATGATGAAGGTCAGGACAAGTGTGGTGGCAGTAGTCAGTAAGGAATGGTTAGAAACATACTATATTTTGAAGCTATAGCTGATATGTTTTTTGATGGATTGGCTACAAGGTATGAGAGAAAGAAAGGGTCAACAATGACTTCAGGGATTTTGTTCAGAACAAGTGGAATGATAAAGTTGACATTTGCTGAGTCGATAAGAAGGTTTGGTGGGATAAATCAGAAGTTTGCTTTAGGATTTGCTAATTTTGAGATACCTATTGGACACGTAAGTGGAGATGTGGAAGAAACAGATGGATGTATACGTCGGAGAGAGGTCTAGGCTAGGGATACGTAGTTAAGGATTGTTGTTTTATACTTTATACTTAAAGACATGGAATGGAATGAGTTCCCCCAGTGACTCAGTATCTTTAGAGAAGAGTACATATCAGAGAACCCACCTATGGGTTGTAGATATAGAGGATGTAGAGGAAGAAATAGAAGAGACTGAGAAGGAGCAGCCAGTAAAGTAGTGGAAGAAGAAAACAGATGTAGGTGTCAGAAACTGTGAAGAGAATAAGTGTGACTGATACTGTCAAGTTCTCTTAATATGGAGTAAAATGAACGTTGGCTTTAGCAATGTAGCAGACACAATAACCTTTGGTGGAGAAGGGGGAAGATGGGATTGGTTCAACAGAGAGTGAGAGAAGAGAGTGTAGAGCCAACTCCTTTCCTGAGTAAATTACTCTTTAAAGGAATTTTATGATGAAGTGTCATAAGAGAACTTGGCTAGCAACTAGAAGGCAAATATCTTCAAGGGCAACAGTTTTAAAGAAAGATATTTTAGTACATTTAGATGCTGATGGCAATGAGTAGTAAAGGAAGTATCTTAAAAAGTGGAAAAAAAAGGGGACAGTGGCTGGAATGGTGTCTCTGAATACATGGTACCCAGACATGGAAGGGATTGACCTGTGAGAAGTGCATGGAGGGTGCCTCCATGACAAAATGAGAAATATAGCTAGACTATAAAATGTGGCAGTAAGAGTGGGTGGAGACTCTTCTGATTGCTTCTATTTTCTCAGTGAAATAGGAACCAAGGTCATCTACGAAGAAAGAGGATGGGAGAGAAAATACTGCAGTCTCCCAGAGTGACTGCAGAACAACTGTGAGCTAGGTAAAGTCCAGGTTGAAAGCTGGGGCCAGGTCAGGAGACAGGACATGGTAGCTGCTTATGAGGCTATAGTTCTACAGGCAACGTAGAGCAGAAGCCCAAAGGTGTTACTCCTGTCATGAGGCGTCAGACCACCATTAAGCTTCAGATTTGGGTGATGCTACAGAATGAACTAGGAAAGCATGGACAAGCATGAACATTTTTATGCAACCTCAGTTCTCCATTGAATACTAGAAAATAGCACCTATGCCGATTTCGAAAGGCCTCAGAACAACACCTGTGAGTCTGGAGTGGTTGTTGATTCCTGTAACGCATGGAAGTCGGTCAATTTTACTGTCTTCTTCTTTATGAGGATTGAACCCGGGGGTATGAACACTGGCAGCAGTGTGAAAAGCGTGGGGAAAAATATGTAGGTGATAAGTAATTGATTATCTTTCAAGCCTTACATTTCCTGTGTTATTTAAATGGAGCATCAAATCCTGTAAAACAAAAGAATTTAGGGCGGCCAAGTAAGATCTTAGCACTTTCGTGAAACTTCTTACTTTAATTGGTTTTACAGTTAAGCTTTCTAGACCCAGTCTAGTCATCTGTCTGGGACCCATGTTAATAATTTGCCTGGGGTTTTGCAAAATTAATGAAAATGTATTAAATGCCTCCTGGTTAACATCACCACTTCATTGTTGGTTGTTCAGTTATATTCTTAAGACATGGATGTAGAAATTAAACGTATGCTTAGTTTTATCTACAAATACTTTTATCATCATTGTGGCTTTATATTTATAGTGTCACAACTCGAGAATTGGAGCAGCGTGGTGCTTCAACCATTCTTTTAAGTAAATTTTATGGACAAGAGGAAATTTTTTAAATGCTAGAGTATTTATCTACTGTATTATGTCTTAAATTTGTACTCTATGACCTTTTTTTATTTCATTTACAATTGTGTTAAAATGAGACTTTTTCTCTTGTAACATTTTTAAGTATTAGAAAAGCCTTCATACTCCGTGGGCTCTAAAGATCAATCTGTAACATTTAATAGATGTATTGCAAGTACAAAAGGCATATTCTCATCAAACTCTTGATATGGAATTTCCCTGCATTTTATAGCTTTTAATTTTATTTTCTCATTGCCCGGTAAGAATGTTGTTCAAGGTTAGACTTTGTTTTTCCATGGTTTCTATACTCAGTATATTGATATTTGGATTAGAGAGGCATTTGTTACATGGCTAGTAACATGTAAGATTTAATCAGGAGTAGTCATTAGTTCACAATTGATTCTGATGCACACCAAAATCAACCAAAGCTTCCAATTAAATTTTACCTTAAAAATCATAGTAGATATGTTATAAATCTATCGGCTGCTGTCTACCACAGAACCAAGTCATATGGGGAGAAATCTTGGACTGGAGCACCTTGTATATGTTACTTAGCCAACCAGACTCTTAGTCTCTTCTTCTGTACATTGAGGAAATAAATGAGATGACTTTGTAGTCTAAGTTTCCCTGACTCTAAGATTGCATGGATTCATTAGAAGTCACATTAAGTCCGCACATTTATTTATTTATTTTTTTATTTTTTTTAAATTTTTTTTCAACGTTTTTTATTTATTTTTGGGACAGAGAGAGACAGAGCATGAACGGGGGAGGGGCAGAGAGAGAGGGAGACACAGAATCGGAAACAGGCTCCAGGCTTCGAGCCATCAGCCCAGAGCCCGACGCGGGGCTCGAACTCACGGACCGCGAGATCGTGACCTGGCTGAAGTCGGACGCTTGACCGACTGCGCCACCCAGGCGCCCCAAGTCCGCACATTTAAAAGAAAGGTATCTAATATAAGAGGTGTCTCTAGGTAAACAAGACCAACATTTCCTATACAATTAAATGTTTCTTAGTACTCTCCTCTTGCCATTTCTATCATTTTATTTGTGAAACTAAGCATCTGGACTTTTTCATTGGCTTACAAGTTGGTTTTTGTGATGTCTATTCTGCCTTCCAAGAACAGGGTGATCATTCATTCATTCATTCATTCAATAAATAGTTATTAAGTCTAGGATTTTCCAAGCACTATTTTGCCTCAGCAGATATAAAAATGAACAAAATGGAAAAAAGAAACCACTTTTTTTTTTATGGAGCTTAGATTCCAGTGAAGAAAAAAAGATTATAATAAACCAGGAAAATATATCTGTGTTGGATAGTCATAAGCAGAATGAGGAAAATAAGCAGGGTTGAAATTTAAGGAAAACTGGGGTTTCCCTGGGGGTATAATTTTAAATTAGGATGATCAGGAAAGTCCCACTGAAAAGAAATGACTTTTTGACTGAGACTGGCCGAGCATTTACTGTGAATATCACATTTAATGTGTCACAAAATGTCGCCATAAGGCACTTGCAAGAGAAGGAAAAAAATGTAGAAATACGAACTCAAAATTCAAGGAAATTAGAGTCAAGTGGAGGAGATGAACGGATAAAGCATCCAGTAAATAAAAGAGACGTCTATAATATAATGCCCAAAATATGAGTCCAGATTCATTCTCTGTCACTTTCCAGTTGTGTGGCCTGGAAAAATTACTTAAAATTGCTAAACTTAAGTGTGTTCATCTATAAAATTGAGATTATAACCCACGTCTGTGTCCTCAAATATGTACAAAGTTCAAATGTGCTTGAACATTTGTTTGTTTCTCATAGACTTAATGTGGTAGCCAGCATATAATGAGTGGGCCCTTAATATGTGTTCAACGATTAAATAAAAGAACAATAAATTATTTTCTGAGAAGTGGTTTTTGTTTTACTGTTTCACCCATTATACAAAAACAGAATATTTTTATGGTAAACCTTGGTTAAGCCTTTTAAATTTATGCTTCTATTTCGAATTATCTGAGCTATAAAATAATCTGAGCACAGCAGCAACTGTGAATGGAAAACAAAACCAGTCTTATTAACAACACTGATTAAAATGTTAAATCTTTGCTCTGTAAATATAAGTTTCTATGAACAAAAATAAATGTTAACATTAAATCTGCAGTTATTTTTGTTAACCTCAAGGCTCCCCTGGGGGCATGGAAGAGTGTTCTTTTACAAAACGAATGAGTCTATTTCCTTGTGCTACACAGGAAGGTTTTAATTTTGATGCCAGTGAACGACATCCCTGGTACCTAGGTAACGGCTATTTACATACTAGATTGGAGCTGGCGATTCAAATCATTTGTAGATAGAGTAAAATAAGCCATGCCTCCTTTTATGCTGAATTTGACTTAATCAAAAACATCAATCAATTTCCTACTGCAAAAGAGGTAACATGAAAAGAATACAATATAAGTATTCCATGTTTATTTTGCTACTCAGCCATGTAGGTTGAATACAGAGACACACTACATAGTATAACACAGGCAAAATGATGTTACTTTTGATCGCACATTATCACATCTTTTAGTATATTTAAATTAAATTAAGAGCCATGTTTAAGACTGCATAAAAAGCAGCAATTCTTCCATGACATTTCTATACCTAGTCCATTTCCAAAATGGTAAACTGGATACAAATAAAGCCAGGAAAATTGTTTCTGATGCATCTTAGCTTTTGCATCAAAAAATATTGAAATAAGCACTTAAGGCAAATAGTTATCTTTCAAGCTATAGTACCTTTTTTCCTCCTCACAAATCCATCAGCTTTTGAAGAGGAGTAAGACATTCATTTGAAAACAGAGGTCATATCTGAAAAAAGACAGTACACGCATGACTAACGAAATCCTCTCATTCATGAGAAAAATTTTATTTAAATTTCAAATCAGTAGTGAACCTTAACCAAACACTTTTTGACCAGGAAAGAAAATGAACTCTGTATTACTATGGAGAGAGTTTGTGAAGCATAACATGTGATAGATCTTTATCTTTCTTATGACCTTGCTTACCATTTGAAGGTGCCATAGGTCATGAAAAAGTACAGCACAACTCATAATGTTTAATTCACTTTATTAGTACTCCTCATTCTGTGTGGCACCAAATAAGTAATCTCTGAAGACAATCACAATAATTTCATTACTCTTAAACAAATCCTTGTATTGCATACAGGGAAATACTTCTTTGATGTTTAAAAACAAACTTTAATGTAAGTTGTTAGCAAACAAATGTAAATCATATTGAATCACAGAAATTAACTATTCTTTGTTTCCAAGCATGGGGCAGAGCTAATGTCACTTTAACTCTTTATATCCAGCATTTTTTTCCCCAAGATTAGCTGGCCATCTTTGATTTTTTCTTATATGTATTATAAAATTGGCATGGCAAAGTACTTGTAAAAATACATTATACAAAACTAAAGTTAGTAGGTTACTTGGGAAATAAAAAGAAAGATATTATTAGAAATGGAGGTTATTGAAGTTTTCATTCTGACTGTGACTTTGAATTAATCTCTGCAGACAAAATTTGACACTGTAAGAAACACAAAAAGGTAGTCATTTTAATATTTTCAGGTTCTGGATATTAAAAATTTTATGGGTTAGAAAATTAATCATATTTTTTACTTTCTATCAAATGACTGGTATTGTGCATGGCTTGCTATCCTGGAAAAATTTGTACTGAGGCCACTGACAATGTGGTTTGGACATATTTTCCTATGGATTACATCAAACTCACAAAACTACCAACATCCTAATAACAAATACAACATATCACTGGAGAATATTAAAGTATGACTTGTTGGAAGTGTTCTGGAGGCAGAGAGCCATAAATACCATACATTTTCCACCTATAATTTCTGAGGCAGAATCAGGCATATAGAACCCAAAGTACATTATTTATTGATGCAGTGGATATAGGAGGACTTGGCTTATATTTGAAGGCAAGAGGACTTCCTAAAAATTTTTTAATGTTTATTTTTGAGAGAGAGAGAGAGAGAGAGAGAGAGAGAGAGAGAGAGAATGGGGGAGGGGCAGAGAGAGAGGGAGTCACAGAATCTGAAGCAGGCCCCAGGATCCGAGCTCTGAGCTCTCAGCACAGAGCCCAATGCAGGGCCCGAACCCACTAGCCATGAGATCACGGCCTGAGCTGAAGTAAGCCACCCAACCAACTGAGCCACCCAGACACCCTGAGGACTTCTTAATATTTAACCCCCAATTAGGTGGGATTCTTCCCATAGGGACTTCTCAGAAGAGCAGAGTGGAGTGAAAATATTCTTGGTATGAGTTTGTTCCCCTATGAGAAAGAGAAACAGAAAGATGGAATTGCAAGTACTCAGTATCTCCTTAGTTCATGCTTGTTAGAAAAATCATTCCACCTGAGATGGAGTCAGAATTTGGATAGAGAGGGCAAGAATATTAGCCAGTGAAGGCTGTCTCTACATGCAACCAAATATGAGGATAAACAGGCTAACCCTCGCTCCACCTAAAACATATCGGATATGGAATTACGGAGCCAAAGAAAAAATGGTAGACAATGAATTTGTGACTAAAATTGCAATTTTAATCAATTGCTCCTTTAATCAGTCAAGGAATTCTCATGAGCAAAGGATAATGCTTTAAACAGATGTGTGCTTTATACAGAGCTGGAGCTCAATAAATAATTGTATAATTAATAAAAGAATGAAATAAAAGTTCCAACTATACATAAAAATCAAAGTCAAAGTTAATTGAGTTAATTTGGTACCAATTCCAGTTATCTTTGCTTAGGGGTTGGAAAAAGAAAATGAAAAAGAAAACAAGCAATATTCAGATCTCCAATTTGCCTTGTTATGTATTTAATATCTTCATTACTTTTGCAGTAGATGGCAAAAAATGGCCTCAACTCTTGCCTGCTTCCTGTATCCAGTCTTTGTCGTCTAATTTTGCAGTGTTCTGGGGCTGACCATGTGGCCTGTTTGGGTCAGTAGGACATAGCAAACATGACCAAACAGAAGCTGGAAAAGTGCTTGAAGGAACGAGCTTGACCTCTCTCTTACCTTGTTGCCATCACCATGCCTGGTCTAGAAAGTGCTGGCATGTAAGAAATGTGTAGTAGAGTCAGATTATCCCAGTTGTCCCATCTGAGGCCTGCCTAGGTAAGTCCAATGTCAATAAAGTGAGTACAACAAAATTCAGCGGATCCAACTGGAAAGCAACCCAGGCACTTGGGCATTGAAAGTTTATTGTTGCTTGCCACTGAGGATTTATGGTTCTTTTTATACAGCATTATAGCAGCAGTAGATAAATGATGTAGCTTCTTTCCATGCTCTTTTCCTCCTTTTCTCTATCCTTCATTCTTCCTTCCTTCAGTGATAAATTAAAATTTATTCATCATATGCTGTGTGCTAAGCACTATGCAAAGAACTGGAGATGCAAGGATAATGAGGCCTTAACCCAATCACTTTATCTTTATCTCTACAATCCCTGTCAATTTTCTCTCTACAGTCCATGCTCTCTTATGACTATCAAAATCAATAGGCTATAAAATTAAGCGACTATCTGCAGCCAAGTATAATTTTGTTAATTGTTGAATTCAAAGCCCTTTGAGCATCTAAATAATAATAGACAGTGCTTAGTCATTACTTTTATTGTTGGCTCTAGCCTCATGTCCTAAAGCCTGGGCAAAAAGCCATGTGCAAATCTGTAAGGTTGTTGGTGTCTGAAGTGCATGGAAAAAAACCGGATACTTTAGTAAAGATACTTTAATCATGGGAGTTGCCAGGAAGAAACTGGCATTATGTGAGATTTGATGGCATAACTATTAATACTAAATGTCATACTTTTAATATCACATCTAAAACATACAGATTAATATTTTAATTAAAATCTTTTATTATAAAGACTAATACAAAGGGATTATATAAAATTATAATGTATATTATATAACATGTAATAATTTTAAATAAAATTATGATATTTCTATAAAAATAATATAATTTAATGCCATATGCCTTTTAACCCAGACTCAATAATTATCAATTTAAGGACCATTTCGTTCTATCTATATCCATATTTATCTTTCTAGATTTCATTTTGAAGCAAATCCCAGTCAGTATATAATTTTATCCAGAAATAATCAGTACATATACCTAAAAGACAAAGTCTTAAAAACAATACCATTACCACACTAAAAAAATAAACTTCTTAATATTAGCAAACTCCATAGTTTGTGTTCAAATATTGCCAGTTGTCTCAAATTGTTTAAATCAAAAGACAAAAAGATTTCACACATTGTAATTGGTAGATATGTTTTTTATGTCTCTCAGTTTTAAATGATTGTTTTTCTTTCCTTTGCAATTTATATGTTAAAAAACAGAGTCATTTGTTTGAGTTCATGACATTTTGAATTTTGCTGTGGAATCATACAGCGTATCTCTCGGACTCTTGTATTTCCTGAAATCTGGAGGTTTAGATCTATGGATCTAATCATATTTAGATTATATTTCCTTGCAAAAATACTTCAGGGTAGTTTTATGTATTTCCATGAGGAAGCACTGATGCCTCTCTAACATGTATTAATTGTCTAAATCCATCAACTCATTAAGGACTGCAAAATGGTGGTATTCTAATTATATCTCTTTCACTTGGTAACAAGCTAAAACATAATTATGAGGAAAAACTTCTCAAGACATATTTGGTTACCCTGGGATTCCGTTGGTATAGGACAAGGTGGATAAATTCATTCTGTATTAACCAGCTTTCAAAATAATGAATTGGTAACCTTGCATCTTCCAAAGGTGAACAATGACTTTTCTTTCTTTTCCCCCTTTGTATTCTCTCTCTTTTTTTTTAAGAACCTTAATGACCTACATATTTAATCATATTTTATGTATTTTAATTCATTGGTCAACGGGAGATCTTTTTTTTTCATTTATTTTTTTTTGAGAGAGGAGTGAGGCAGTGCGTGAGTGGGGGAGGGGCAGAGAGAGAGGTAGACACAGAATCCAAAGCAGGCTCTAGGCTCCAAGCTGTCAGCACAGAGCCTGACTCGGGGTTCAAACCCACAAACCGTGAGATCATGGCCTAAACCGAAGTCAATGCTCAACCAACTGACCTACCCAGGCGCCCCAGTGGGAGATCTTTCAAACTGGCTATTGAGTCCTTTTAATTAAACACCAATAGTCTTTGATACCTTCTTTTACTTTCTGGTTAACAAAATATTATAGACTTATCTTGTACATTTTCTTCCCTAGAAATGGAATCAGATACTTCTTCAAGGAGCCCCTGACACCTTTGTATGGGAAATTATATTAGAGTCTAAGCACTGGTGGCAAGGAAGTTCACCATAGTTTCTAGGCCTTTTCAATGGGAGAGCTAACAAATACATATGTGATACTTAATGACTTCATTTAGGCTTTTTGAATTCAAATTTAGGACCAACTGAATTAGAATTGGATACATAATTTTATAGATCTTGTATCTGCATCTTCTATCAACCAATGCTGAAAATTCACTTTCCCTATGACTCCAACATAATTACTCTTCGGCTTTATTCTACATGAAACATTTAACACTACCAATACTATATCAGTAAAACCCTGTCAGCACTGCCACCAACAATTTGATCACATATAAAAGTTTGAAATTATTTTTTTCAGTGTTTAAAATATATGTCACTCAGGAATATATAGCCAAATTTTTATGTTTAGTAATTTGAAATAGTTCCTCTCTTTGGTTATGCCAGAAATGCAGTAAATAATTAGAATATGTAAATATTTAAAATTAAACCTCAGATTTCAAGATATTTCTATGTCATTTAAATTTTCCATCATAATTATTTAAATTATTTTCATTATTTTAAAATCACATTCACAAACAAGATGTAGTGATTAGTCTCCAAAATGGCCCTTAAAGATCTTTGCTTCCTGGTATTCATGCCCTTGTATAGTTACCCAAGGTTAATCAGTATGACCAATAACATACTTTGAAAGTGATGATGTGTGACTTCTAAGGATAGGTCATAAAAGACATTGTGGCTTCAGCCTTCATCTTTTGAATCACTCATGGGGAGAAACCAACCACCATGTCTAATGCATTTCTCAATTCTTTGTTAAAGGGTGCATCCTTTGGGCCCTCTCAAGTAATGGAGTGTTAGTGTGCAGTTGCATATAATAGATCTACTTTCACATGTGTCTTCGTAAGCCTTCTGATTCCCCCTTCCACATTATACAAAAGGAAATCAACTTTGTTCAATATAGGCTACTCTCAAATCCATGCTTTAGTTTAAAGCCACTTGCTAGAGCTGCTTTTATTGCTGGAGCCACCATATGAAATCCAGTCTGCGATAAGATGTGCATCCATATCAATCAATTTTTGCTAATTTTTGCCATGATCAAAAATTAAATTCTGTCCTCTGTGGTTTAACACTCATAGAATTCATTATCACCCTCATATATTTCCCAAAGTTTCTGGTGATATAAATTAACAAAATGTTATAATCACTTTGAGTATAAACCATCTTCTTAGACTTCACTCTTGTTTCCTTCAAGCCTACTAACTCTGACATGAAATATAAATCTAGAGGCATTAATGGGTGGTTTGGGTGGGTATTGAAGTGCACAGCATTTCTTTCCATGTTACTGCCTCAGTCAGTGTATTGCATGGTCTTCAAGTGAGGAGAGCTGCTTTTCTCAGACACCAGAGGAAGTGAAGCTTTTGCTGGTAAAGAAGACTTAGAAAAACTAGTGAATTCAGGATGTTCGGCATTAATCAAATTCACCCATGTGTTTCCATTCCAAATCCCAGTGTCCCAATCTTTTCCAATCAGTGCTCTAACTTTCAGTTAGAAATCTGTAAGTTCAACTTATATGTACTTTTTCAATTGCATAATTACATGTTGGGTCTTATATTCAGCAGGGTTTGCTCTGTGGCTGCAAGAATGATTCCATTAGGTCTGCACATATATATATATATATATATATATATATATATATATATATAAAAGCATATACATATATGCCTATGGATATCCCATATATTTATATATCATATTCTATACATATTTACACATGTATAGAATTTATATATATTTTATATACATTATATACATTTATATACATATATTCATTTGTACATGTATGCATTATACATATGTATAAATAGGCTTTCTTATTATATGGCTACTATGCTTTTAATTTTTTTAATGTTTTTATTTTATTTTTAAGAGAGTGAGAGAAACAGAGAGACAGAGAGAGAGAGAGAGACAGAGTGCAAGCAGGGGAGGGGCAGAGAGAGAGGGAGACACAGGATCCAAAGCAGGCTCCAGGCTCTGAGCTGTCAGCACAGCTGACATGTGGGGCTCCACCTCATGGACTGTGAGATCATGACCTGAGCCGAAGTCGGCTGCTTAACCCATTGAGCCACCCAGGCACCCCTATGACCACTGTCCTTTTAATGAGAGACTGGGCTTTGGGAACACTGAATTTTTAGAATATCACATAGGGAAAAAGGTAACTCTAAAACATGAATCATTAATAATAATAATAATAATAATTAATAAACTTTAAAACTAAAAAAATATAAGATAGATACTTCATATACATTGTCTCACAGAATTCTCAGTACTCTGAAAATTGGGTATTATAATCCCCAAATTAAAGAAAGTGAGACTCAGAGAGGTGAAGATCTTGTCCATAGACGCACAGGAAATAAATGACAGAGCAAAGATCCAAACAATTTTATAGTATTTCAAAGCTTTGTTCCTTCTTTCTATATAGTTCTGCTATCTCAATTCAGGATTAGACATGAAGTATTTCCCAATACATTTATCATCCCATGTGAAGAAACCACACATCTCCCATTTCAATGAGAGTAGGTTAAGGAACGTCTGAGGCAAGCTGACTAGACTCATTCTGTCTGTGTGGAGAAATCTAGGCATCTGTGTGGTGAAAAAGAAAAAGAGTGACTAAAAAATGTGGTAAAAATTGAGAATTGACCTTGCATTTCTGTAGGTTTAAGTGACCAGTATGTTTATACCTCTTTCTAATTACTTAGATGTGATTCTTTGGGCAAAGGTTGCCAGTATATGCCATGCCAAAATGGCTACGGGGCCTTTCAAAGAACAAGTAATTGATGTTGACTTGCAAAGCCTTGAAACCAGCATAAAGCTTCTACATTCGATAATGAACAGAAACATAAAGAACCTAGTGATGAGTGACTCCTCCATTCTTGATATGATTGATTATGGGAGTCACAAGTGATGTGGGGGTGATCACTAAATGGACTAGCCTCAAGGAAAGAAGTCCTTTGTCCAAGAAGATGAGTCTAGGAAGGGGTTATAGCACTGCAAGGGTGAATTATGGCTTGGGTTAGGAAGTGATAAATGAGATCCTTCTGTTGGTATTCAGTGGAGTCCAGTGACTATTCAAGATGCTTAGGGAATGTAACTGCTTCAGGAGTTAGAGAGCTGTTTTTAAGTACTTTGGTTGACACGCCATTCCTGTATCTCCTTAGGAATAGCAAATTTACTACAATTTCTTAATTAAAGTCCTGGTGTCATCTGCATATCACAATTTTATTCTTTCGGTCTCTCTCCAATTCATCCTCCCAGGATTACATATGGACTCTTTCTGAAGAAGAAAATAAATACTAATATTTCAAAAATTGGCCATGTAAAATTGTGAAAGATTGATTCATACCTATATTTGTTTTGCTATAGCATAAACATTGTAAAATTTTACCATGTCCACTTCTAAGATTTTCCATTAATGGAAGGATGACTAATTTTGGTTTATGCTTATGAAATTTGTTAAGTGTGCAAACTACTCTTATGTCCTGTCCTTGTCCACAATCCCTGCCCCCCACACTACTGCCCATGATCCTCAGACCTGGGACACAGGGTTCTGTTCTTTCTGCTTCCCTCCTCTGTAAGGGGTTTGCTCATCTGTCACATTTAGTAGACACTGAGGGACTCTGTCCAACTCTGGAAACAAGGCAGCTCCCTTCGCTCCTTCTTGAGGTTTAAGCTAAAATTGTTGGAATGACCTTATCCTCATTCAGAACTAACTCGCTTTTGACTTCTCAGTGTGATGAAAACTGTCAGAAGAGATCTTAAAAAGTTCCTTCCATCACAGACCTGCTTCTTCTCTTCTTCTTCACTTTTCTTTCTGCCGTCAAGCCTCATCAACCACATGCGTGGCCCTCCTGAAATTTCCAGCTGAATTTCCTGAATTTGCTTGAGCTGTTAATTGAGGCTTCGGGACTTTAAAAAGCAAACAAGCATGTATTTTCCTTTCTTATTTTCATTCTTAAGTAGTGCAAGGTGGGATACTTTCATCTTTTTATCTGGGGTAGACCAAATTAAAATAAAATGAAGAGCTAACCATCAGAAGTGGTTGTCGATTTAAGGGAAAATAAAGAAAATCTAACTGCGTGCAAATCACTGTGCCATACACGTTTCCTCATGCTTAAAGCAGACTTAGCTTTGTGGGCTAGCTGTCACATCTTTTAGGATAATCAAAAAGATAGGAAACCAGATCAGAATCTCTGAAGGCTATTAAGCTATTTGTTAATTTCTATTCTTCATGGGTGGATGGGAGAGAAATTATGGGGCAAGATGATGAGAAAACCCATTAACAGTTTGTTACTTCAAGAAGCAGAAAAATAACAGCAAGGTAGTCATGTTCTGAGTAGTTTCATAATTCAATCATCAAGATGAAACTTCACCAAAATAAAATTTAGGTCTTTAGAGAAGATAATTTTCACTTCTACTACCATTATGTATTCTCATACTAACTGAAGATGTTGTTGAAGAAAGAGTTCATTTTTTTAAATTATTTTCTTCTTCAAGAGCTTGGATTTAAGAGAAGTGGATATAATTTTTGACAGTACGTGTGTGTGTGTGTGTGTGTGTGTGTGTGTGTGTGTGTGACTTTGGAGTAGTGTTGAATTTTTTGGTCCTTCAGTTAAATACACCAACATTAAAATAGGGATAATAAGGGGCGCCTATCTCAGTCAGTTATGTGTCTGACTCTTGGTTTCGGCTTAGGTCATGATCTCACGAACTGTGAGATCCAGCCCCAGTTTGGACCCTCCAGACTATCAGTAGAGCCTGCTTGGGAGTCTCTCTTCCTTTCTCTCTGCCCACCCCTTCATTTGTAAATGACTAAAAATGTAAAGATCAATAATTTCTTTTACTCCATTATATTATAAAACTTTAAGTATATTGCATTTTGTGTTTGCACTATACAGAACTCTAAACTCCACTCAGGTTCAAACATAAGGGAAAGTATTTATTATACAGTATAGGCAAGAGTTCCATGATGAATAATAAAGTTAATATAAAATAAAATTATTCACACTTTTAATGTTATGTGATTAAAAGAGCAAAGCATTTGGTAAAAATTAAAAAAAAAAGATATATCAGTATTACTCTTTTTACTATAGCCTGCCATTACGTCTCTACAGCCTCTTTTTCTGAAATTTTTCACATTCAAAATTTTAAAGCCCAATTTAATTGGAAGAAATTTCAACCACAATTTTCTCAAGAGAGTTGTTTTCCTCTAAATTGTAGCTTTTACCCTTTATTGGATCACTGATCCGGTCTGGTATCCATTGAAAGTAGTGATTCCTCTGCCTGGGTAAAACTCAGTGTCAATCAAGGGTCCTCACTGAAAACAACTAAGTCAACTCTGGGTGGCTCATGCAGAAACATGATTTACTAAAGGATTACAGGAAACTCACTGAATCTTTGGGTGGGTCAGAAAATTAAGCTTGGGGGCTATGCAATCCAGAACAATGCCTTAAACACACTACAGATCATTGTTGCTCATTTAGGGTGTGTAGATCCGACACTGGATACTACTGAAGGAAACTTGACTTCAGCTGCCTTTGGAAACTAGAGTCAGTTGATGCTATCTTTGCCACAAAGTTTTGATACCTCTGTAAATGAGCATCATGGGCCAGGAAAGTGCCTGGTGAGAGCCAGTGAGTCTGAGCCCATCAGTGCCTAGATGGCAAGAGAAGCTGAAGAAGTATCCTTTTATTTGTTCATTGATTTGGCCAGTAACACGTAAGATCTACTATGTCTAGTAGGCACTGGGAAGTCATAAAGAATAACAAAGAAATAGTCTGTGGATTTGACAAAGTTTCTGAGAAGCCTCAAGATGATTGTGGCTGAGTCAAAAGAATTTTATAAAAACTGTCTCTAAAGGTATTTGACATTGTTGGAAAAAGCTGTAGGGCTGCTTTGGGAAAACAAACTAGAGTAGAGGCAATAAAAAACCAGTGATATCACCCATACATCTACAACAGAAAATGGGAAATCCTATGAAAAGGGTAGGAAAAAGCCCACAAAGTAGTAATAAGGAAATCATTTTTTAAATGAAATTAAAGAATTAACTCACAAAGAAAAATTATAATTAGGCAAAATTAGAAATAGGCATATGTGAGTGAGTGTGTGTGTGTGTGTGTGCGTGTAGTCTCAAGAACCAAGTAATGAGTTGCAACCTGTATTAGCTCAGGTTGCCATAATAAAATAGCACAGACTAGGTGGTTTAAACAACAGAAATATATTTCTAGTACTTTTGGAGGCTAGATGTTCTAGACTGAGGTCTAGCAGGGTGGGTTCAGTTTCTGTTGAAAGCTCTCTTGCTGGCTTGCAGGCAGCTGCCTTCTTGTTGTATCCTTGTGTGGCCATTCCTCCAAGTGTACACAGAGAAACAGAGAAACAGAGAGACAGAGAGAGTGCTCTGGAGTCTCTTTTGATAAGGACACTAATCCCATTGGATCAGGGCCTCTACCCCATGGCTTCATTTAAAGTTACTTACCTCCTTCTAGGCCTTATTTCCAAATACAGTCACACTGGGAGTTAAGGCTTCAACATTTGAATTTTGAGAAGACAAGATTCAGTCCACAGCAAATTTTAAACATATTTTATGTAATGGTGATGATATTTTATGATTTCAGTGATTTTGTGGCTAAGCATTTTAACACAAATACATGTCAATACATGTCATTGTGAAATATGTGAAAGCAGTTTTATATATATGTATGAAATGTTCTATGTTTATAGTACATTTCGGTTTAAATTCACAGCATTTATTCAATAACCATTGTTTACAATAGCTACAAGCTAGTCATTTTTGGTACCCACTAATCACTGAATGCACATGATAAGCTAATACCACTTTATAAATTTAAGTGGGATTAAAAATTGTCTTTGGGAAACCACTTCCAATCATGGGAACCCAATGAGTAAGATGTAATAAAACATGACTTTTCTTTTCTTTTCTTTTCTTTTCTTTTCTTTTATTTTATTTTAGTCTCAGGGATTTCTTGAGAACTCTAAGCCAAGGAACTTGCTTATAATTGGGATATTATTATATAAGTCTGGGACTTACAGAGGACTAGAGGAACACTTTGAATTTATGGATAACGAAATTTCTTGGGAACTCTGAAAAGGACTACCTGATTTAGGATTTGCCAACAATCTTTATTTAAGAACTGTATACCTATGTACACACAATCTTAAGAGAATATTTGCCTTTAATTGCCATGATAAACCCATCCATTCTGAGGGAGGAGTAGCAGTAGGGAAACTTGCTTACTAATCCTACAATCTTCAATACACTACTCAAAACCTAATACTTGTTGAAGGAAGGGCTATAGTAGTAATTGCTCTGAGAACTATAACTCTACTTGACTGTTTAATCTGGCCATGCTGTAGACTTAAAGTGCCTTTGATATAATGTCTTAAGGTAATTTTAAATTCCAAATCTGCCTTAATACAGCAAAAAGACATAATTCAGTATTAAAAATAAATAAAAAGGCAACCAAACAGATATGCAAACAAAAATCTATGCCACATTTATCAGAAATTGCGAACAAGAGTGCTCATTATAATGATGTCAGTCTTAGTGTACAGATCTATCTTCCCCTGAGAGAGTACTTGTATATTTTAAATTATAATGGTCTCATACCATTTCTTCCCTCCCTTCACCTAGTTTGGAATGTAAAATCTTAAGTAAATTTCATTTGTTTGATAATATTATATTTTATTTAGATATCCCTAAAGGTTGATAGATAATTCTTGTTTGCCTATGGCTAGGGATTTGTTTTGATGATAGTATATATTTATTTCCTTGAGATAACACCTACTTTTCCCCATTTGGAGCAGAAAGTCCCCATTGTACAAATTGCTTTCATCAAGGGATTTATTTGCTTATTTCATGGGCATTTTTATTATGGAAAATTCTCTGAACTAGAGCAAGTGTTGCCCATGATGTATTATGAACATAGTGGACAGAGATAGACAGACGAGCCAAGTTTTAACAGATCATGAACATGGATTCAATAATGTTGAATAAATAATAATTTTCTACCAGGCCTTGGAAACTATAGGTTTATCGTTTGCAAAATGATGAATATCATTAATGATAATTTTAAGCAGGATTAACTTTTTTATTGGAGAGGGGTTTTTGGAATAATAAAGTGAAGCTATCAGTTTAATTTCTACTCATTTTACCATAAATATTTTATCTTAAACCTTTACCTGAAAGGTTAATTTGGCTTTTCATTTAGATAGCTAAGTAATAATCTTATTATATAATAGTGGTATTTATTAATTTTCAATGACAAAGGGGAAGCTTTTAATAAAACATGAACCTGTCAATATTCCTGATTATCCCAAGTAATAAAGAGAGGCTTTTGGTTCTATTACTAAGGTACACAATCAATTGGAAGATAATAAAATTAATAAACACTACCTGAATTTTAAATATATTTCATCTATAGTAAAGTTTACATTAACATTTTTGTTTATAATATTGATTTAACTTATTAAACACTATACATTGCAGGAGAATTAGCATACATCTAAAAATGTTTAGTTTTGGTGTGTTTTAGTAAGTTACAAATTTTTCTTAATATTCATCCCAGTAGTGTGATTAAGATTTTAGAATAAGCCCCTAAAATTGAAATGTTTGTGTGGTCATTCTTTCACAGTTCTCATACCTATTTTTTGTTGAGATATTTGATAACCAAAACAATTGTCCCCAGAGATGTCCACACACAAATCTTTGGAACTTTTGAGTATGTTGCATTATTTGGCAAAGGAAAATAAAAGTCATGGATCGGATTAAAGTTACTAATCAGCTGATGTTAACCTGGGTAATGCACCCTGGATTATTGGATTGGATTGTGTCCAGTGTAATCACAAATATTTTTAAATGTGGAGGAGGGAACTAGAAGAGGAGGTCAGAGCGATTCTATGTAAGAAGGACTTGACTCACCGTTTCTGGTTTTGAAGGTGGAGAAAGTGGCCACTAGCTAAGGAATTTAGGTGGTCTCTAGAAGCTAGAAAAAGTAGGAAATTGATCCTCTCTATGACATTCAATTTTATGCCCACCATCACCAAACCATACGATTATTAACACTAACAGTTCAGATCATCACTTTTAATATTTATTTACATTAAAGAATTTTTTTATCCTGGAGAATTAACTAAAGATTAATTCATAGCTCCCCATTTCTGGTGACAGAAAAAACTGTAACTGAAAAAACTTCACACCGATATAGCACTTTATATTCTCAATGAGTCAAGTGATTAATTAAATCTTAACACTCTTATGAAGGAGATTGGGTATTTTTATAAATGAGAAATATTACAGCAAAAGTCTTAAATCAAGTCATTCTCATTGTCCAGGAATACATGCCTCCCAAATTAAAGATTTCTTACAGGGAAAATTACTAAAATTTTTTCCCTAGAAGATAATAAGTAATACTATAAAATATATTTCTATACTAAATTTCTTAAAAAATGTGATAAATTTATGAGTAGAAAGAAGTTAAAGAATATGTAAAATACTGTGTGTAAATGTGTGTGTGTATAAAATTTTTAAGTGCAGTTAGAAAATATGAATGAGGCTCTATGAAGCATTAGTTCTGTGCAATTATGATAGATTCCCTTCCCCAGCTCCTAGTCTTGTTTTCTGATCCAACTATATTAACTCCAGACTAAAAATAAACCTCTTTAATGTATTGTTGTTTAAGTGCAAATTAAAATTAAAAAATATATATAATAGCAAAAAATATATGTTTAATGTATTATGTTGAGATTTTAAGGAACAAACTATAACTTGAACACATCTTAGCATTTTTCTAGAAGGACTGCAGTAGCTCTTCTGAGAGAAATCATCCCATCTTTTTAAAAGAAACTTACGTAGTAACTAAAAAAAGGCATTTAATTATGATCTGGGGAGCCAGGCAACCATGTACTATGAATCCCATTTGGTTACAGGGTAAGAAACATTTGTTGATTTTATAAAAATCAAAAAGAAAGAAAAGAAAAAGAAAAGTCACTAGTAATTCTGTTATTATCTCCCTAAATACTACTTCTAATAAGGACAGATTTCCTTCTAGTTGTTCCTCTTTCTTCCCAATGTAGCTGCCATGTGGATCAAGCATATCTTGTGGGATATAATCACAAAACGTATTTATTCTTGTCTTCTCCTGTCTTTTTGCATTTATTCTGTCGACTCATTCTTCTCCTAGTCCTAGTTCTTTTCCTAGGTGGAATTTAGGACAAGTCCCCAGGCTTATCTAGTCACTTTCAGATAACAAAATATTCTCCAAATAGTAATTAATATTTTCACTGATGTGATATTCAATATTTTAACCTCATTCAAAATACTAGGTATTTCACCCTTCTCAGCTTGGGCTCACTGTAGGTTAGGCAACTGCAGGAGGAGAGAGAGGTGCTTTCTTCTTTGTCCCTGACTGATATCTTTGTCCATCCTTCTTCATCTTGTCAATCACAATATTTGACCCCTGCAGGGGAGTGGGAGAGGCAAGAAGAAATGAAGGGAGTTAGGCACTTTTTTATTTGACTAATACTGTTCAGAGCTGAAATGTGCTCATTGAGCATGGAGATGTTTAAAACTATTCTCTCATGGGCTACTTTTTTGTGTTCTTTGGAGACTGCTTTGCATCACACCTCTGCCTAATGGGAGTCGTCATATGCAGTTTCCTTGACCTGGTTATGGCCTCTCCCTCTTGCTTTCTTTGCCTGGTTTTCAGTGTTTTACTGCTACATAAGCTCTCTCTCACTGTTGGGATTCCATTGTCCCTCTGGGTGGCAATCCTTGGCAAGATCAATGCAAGCCCAACAGGCTATCTCTCACTTGAGACCCAAGTGTGGTTCCTTAGAAATACTTTGTCAGGACAATCTTGGGGAAGCAAGCAGACAGCAGTGCAGAAGCACTTCTTCCCTTAGAAGATAAACTTGTTAGAAAATTACTCATCCTCAAATTTCTCAGACTCATTCAGACATCTGTCCACCATGTACACCAACTGCAGGTGACAAGTATTAACCTCCTTGGTTAGTTTTCTCTTTGTCCTCTGTCTTTAGTTGAGGTGAAGGGAACCTTGCACTCATTTTCCTTTCTTGGGGAAGAGAGTGGATGAATGCCAAGCACAGCAGCACACCAAATGCTCCAGCCAACTCTTTCCATCTTCTACTTTCTCTCTTGATGTGAATGAGAGGGTTGAAACAAGTGGTTTTCCACAACCTCCTTTTGCAAGTTCTACATGATGGTTTCACAGTTCATTTGGGAATGTAGCATCTATTTTCTTGAAGCTTGGCAGAAAATAAAATATTTTTATTTTAATATTGTATTACACGAGCTTTAAAAAATGAACAGGGGTGCCTGGGTGGCTCAGTTGACTGAGTGTCTGACTCTTGATCTCAGCTCAGGTCAATGATCTCACGGTTCTTGGGATCAAGCCTGACCTCGGGCTCCGTGCTTCTAGCAGGGAGCCTGCTTGGGATTCTCTCCCTCCCTCTCTTTCTGCCCCTGCCCTGCTCTCATGCTCTCCCCTCTCTTTCTCTCAAAATAAATAAATAAACTTAAAAAAAAGCACATTTATGTGTACTAATTAAATGTATAGTTTTCTTAACAATCTTGTGGTTGAATTGTGTATCATGCTTTATTTGATTAAGTTCTAAACACTTGCCATTTTCTACATGTTATTTGAAAACAGAATTTTAACAGCTGTATACTATTTAATAGCACAAATATACTATCAATTATTCAATAATCTTCCATTGTAGGACATCCACGTGAAATCTGATTTTTAGTATTATGTATTACATTATAATGAACATGATTTTGTCAACTTTTCTTTCTAAAAGGGTATAAAAATTTATATTCTCACCGGTACTACTTAAGAAAGTTCATTTTTGATAAGCTTGACATTTTTTTTTCAATTTAATATGTAAAAATGGTATTTTATTGATTTTTCCATTTGCATTTATTTAAGTGAAATTGAAATGTTTTTGCATGATTATTTTTCTTTTTCCCTATTTGATATGCTGTGTCTCTTAACAGGTGGGTTTATTTTCCATTAGTTTTATATCTATATTGACTTTTAACATGTCATTTTATAACTTCTGGTTGTAATCCTTTTCCTTTCTTTTCTATTTGTCTACGTATCTTTTACTTCTTTTGGCTTGAGAAAGCTTTTTTTGTTTCCCCTCCTTTAATCCTTGACTGTCTTCAGCTATAGACTGTAGTTGTTCTTTTAGAGATTATCCTAATATAAAATCTTCACCAAAATTTCTTTTAAACAAGGCCTATATTTAATTAGTAACTCTTTCTCCTGAATAATACACCTAATTTAAGAAAATTTACATGCCTAGTGAACAGTCCTTTATCACATTCTCCTAAATTTATACTCTCCTAAAATGTTGTACCAAGATTTATTTAAATACAACAATATGTTTGAACAAAAGATGGTGGTTTACTGGATTCTGCTAGTTTCAAATTTGTCTTACTAATGGCATCTTCTAGTAGTTTTTCATGAAAGAATGTGAATGTCGAGCCCTTTAGGTTAGCATCAGACAATAAAAATACAATACAAACCACAAATGGGAGCCCCATATGTAATCTTCTATTTTGTAGTAGCCACACTAAACAAAAGATGAAATTAATTTCAATTTTAATATTTTATTTTATTTAATCCAATATATCCAAAATACTATCATTTCAACATATAGGTAACAAAAATGTTAATGGAATATTTTACACTTTTTTTTACTAGGTCTTTGAGATTCAAGGTGCATTGTATACATGTAGCACATGTCCACGCAGAGTAGATTTCAAGTGCCTGATAGCCACATACGACATGTGTGTGTATTGGACAGAGCAGTTCTACGTCTTCAAAAGGCCTTAATTTTAAATACCTAAAATGAGAACAGTCTCATATATATGCCTATTATTACACTCTACTGAACAAAGAACATTCGATTGCTCTTTCTCCTTCCCTGATATTCTAAGTTTCCCTCTGTTATTTCCTTTCTGATCAAAGAACTTCCATTAGCCACACAGTTAGTCTGGTTTGCTGGCAGTAAATCATTTTAGTTATCTTAACCTGAAATGTCTTTATTTCCTCTTCATTCCTGAGGTATACAGAAATTTGTTCTGAGTTGAAATTCTTTCAGCACTTGAAAATGTTTTGCCAGTTCCTTCTGGCCTTCACGGTTTCAGATGAGAAGTCCACTATCATTGGATTTGTTGTTCCTTTATAGGTAATGTGTCATATTGTATTAGCTGTTTTCAAGATTATTTTTCTTTATTTTTATTTTTCCAAAATCAGATTATGATGCTGTTTGGTGTGGTTTTCTAGTTAAAAAAATTTTTTTTAACATTTATTCACTTTTGAGAGACAGAGGCAGAGTGTGAGCACGAGAGGGGCAGAGAGAGAGAGAGAGGGAGACACAGACTCCAAAGGAGGCTCCAGGCTTCGAGCTATCAGCACAGAGCCTGATGTAGGGATCGAACTCAGGACCCCAAGATTATGACCTTAGCTGAGGTCGGACACTAACCAACTGAGCCACCCAGGCGCCTTGATGTTCTAGTTTTTAAAATTTATTAATCTTCTTGAAAATGAAGGTTTGTACCTCTTGCCAAATTTGGATATTTTCAGTCATGACTTCAAATATTTTTTGGGATGGACACATTTTTCTCTTTTTCTGGGACATTAATAACATAACTTTTAGTTCTTTTTTATTGTCTACATGTCCCTGAAGATTTGTTCATTTTTTAATTTTCAATCTATTTTCTTTCTGTTGTTCAGATTGGGTAATTTTTATTGATTAGTCTTCAAATTGATTGATTCTTTCTTCTGTCATCTCTATTCTACTAAACTGCATATCCAGTGAAATTTTTATTTTGTTTTTTGTGTTTTTTTATTCTAATTTCCATTTGGTTCTTCTTTATATTTTTAACCTTCTAATGTTTTGTTGAAATTTTCTATTCTTTATCCTTGTTTCAATAGTGTTTGTAATTGCTCATTGAAGTATTTTTACGTGGCTACATTGAAATCCTTGTCAGATGATTCTGACAGTTGATTTGCCTTGGGGTTGATGTCTATTATGTTTTTGTATGCCAGTTGTGATTTTCCTGGTTGTTGGTATGCCAAGTGTTTTTCAAATATACCCTGGACATTTTGGGCATTATGGTATTAGGCCTTGGATCATATTTAAATCTTCTGTCTTATCAGGAAGTCACTGTGTTTAGGTTCAACATAAAAGTTCTGGCCTACGTTTGTGGTTCCAATGGTAATTTAGTTTTCCATCTTTGCAGTGTTAATCTGTTCTGTTTTGTTTGTGTGGTACTCAGGGGCTAGTCAGAAAGCCTCAGTGCTTTTCTGAACAGTTGCCCAGCTCTTGAATATTTTATAATGCTAAATCTGGTCAGTTTCTCATATGAATTCCTCAGACATCAGCCTAGGACTTCACATATAGGTTTAAAGAATCACTTTCACGAGCTCCCTCTCTCAACACTCTAGTTGGGATGGGAGGGAGTTTCTCCTGCCAGTGCAGGGTGGTGGTATAGGTCCTCCCTTTGGCCTCCACTGATACAAGCATGATTGGGGTAGTGTAATGCCACCTGCTAAGGCTGGGCAAGGATTGTCAGCCCAGGCTCTCCAATTGGCCCCTGATGACATCCCAAGGGGAGGGGAGGAGCTCTGAGAGAAGGGAGGGGTGGTGATGGTGAGGTGGTGACAGCATGTTTTTCCTCGTGGTGTTGGCTGAAGAAGGTTTCTATCTTCCAGGTTGCTGTTTTCTTGATTCTTTGGCTGGAGAGAGAAGTCTTTTCTTGGGCTTTTTTTTTTTTGTCTGTATCTTTTGGCCTTTCTGGGTGCCAGCTTCTTCAGCCCCCAAATGTTGCATTTCCATTCAGTATACATATTTATTTAAAAAGGTCTGTAATCTAATAGCTAATCAAGTTAAAGAATCTTAGTTGACATAAAAATAATGACCTTTTACAGTAAAATTCTGATTTATTAATTTGGTAACTGTTCTTCCCAGATAAGGAGTGATTCTCATTTAATTAGTTTTCCTACTCAATAATAAAGTCTTAATACTAAAAGTAAGATTCAAAACTTGAAAATAATTCATTACAATATTTAATCTTTCAAATGCTTCAACAATTTGAAAGAAATGATAAGGATTATTCAGGGCTTATGCTGTTTAGAGGATTCAATGATGTTTAATCATGTTCTACTAGAGTTAATATTACATGTGAATGAATGGACTTGTTTATCAGAAGACTTTATGCCTGATACTGCAGGCATTTTCACACTGTTACAAAGATGTTTAAGATGTTTCAAACATGTGTTCATGAATCACTTACATGTTTTTAAGATTTTTGGATATCCCTAAAAATTGCACATAATTAAAAAAAAGGTGTAATACATTCTCACATATTTAAGACTTAGACTAATAGATTATTATGCAGACTTTTGAAAGTTATTTTATGCATAACAGTTGCCTCCTGGTAATGTGTACAAATATATTTTTTGAATTTGTAGTATTATTTAGCATAGGTACTCTTATAGTCCTGACAGAGCTGTTCTAGGTCTTCATGTAAATATAGGACAAATATTTGATATTTGATATAAAATATTTGATATTTCTTAAATATAGGAAAATGTATTTAAGCAATTAAATCTTTTATAAACATATTAGGTATCAGAAGAAATATTTTGGTTATTTTGTTTGCCTATACAAATTGTCTGATGTGATACTTCAAATGTACACACTTTCAATTAATGCATTCGTTAAAATGAGTAAAAAATTTACGTGTGCAATGCTTTTCAGTACTTTAAATAGTCTGAGGTTTTGATAGTTGTGCTAAAGGAGGTGGTATAGAATTATGACCAGCAAGCTTTGTTCTCAGCCCAGTTCCATGACTGACTTACTGCCATCATCAGATTATTCCTTAGAGCTGTATGAGGACCCTGGTATGGGACCTCTCACTTTCAAAAACACATGTTGTTGTCTCAAAAGCATTACGCATGCCTTAAAAAATGAATATTATAAAATACAGGGAATTATATTCTTTAAAATTTTTTTATTATTTATTTATTTTGAGAGAGAGAGAGAGAGAGAGAGAGAGAGAGAGAGGGAGAGGGAGGCAAGCCCACACAAGCGGGGGAGGGGCAGAGAGCAGGAGAGAGAGAATCCCAAGCAGGCTCTGTACTGTCAGTGCAGAGCCCAGTGAGGAACTCCATCTTACAAATCGTGAGATCATGACCTGAGCTGAAATCAAGAGTTGGACCCTTAACTGACTGAGCAACCGAGGCACCTTGGGGAATCATGTTTTTAAGTGATTAAGATTTCTGGAGGAAAAGGAAATATATGCTCTCACATCTAAGATAGTCTTCAGGGATTCAGTCACCATGTGTGGGGACAGAAGCAGTACAATTCTGTTCTGATAGCAGTAATGAGGTGGGAGATATATCCAACACAGGCCAGTTAATGTAGAAGTTGCAATACAGGGAGCCTCTGCCTCAACTTCCAAAACATCAATACATCAAAAATGATGCCTAAAATCATGTTGCATATGAGAACTATAGCTGTTCATGGTCCAGCAATACCCAAATTAACATTTAGAGTCTATCACTAGGTATCAGGTCATTTGTTTGGGAATGTATAAGGTGTCATATTCTAGAACTGTTGAGGAATGCCATTTGATTTTACCTCCGATTCATATTTAGTCACATCTCTAGTGATATTGCAAGGGATATTTCAGTATGGAGATGATATAAAACTCTTTACTTCTCAACAACAGAGACTTCATTTGTATTTTTGGCCTCATGAATCTTGTGTTTGAAGATATTTTCTCTAGCAAATCACCAGATGAACTTGCAGACATTTATTTATTAAACAAATAATGTCGATTGCCTACCATAAACCAAACACTCTTCTAGTTCCTGCAGACACAGTTCTTTTCCTGGAGCTAAACATATTTTCTCATTTCATAGTAATAAAAATATAAGCAAATTTCTAACTGAGTTTCTGGTTATCGAATAAAAACCAAGGTTATTATAATGGCTTTATATAACACAAGCAAAAGCAAAATATATTGGTGTCTTGCTTTCCTTCTTTAGCTTGTATATCTTATGTTTCTAAATTTTGAAAATAGCCCAATGCCCTTTCATTAGTAAGTCCAGAACCTGATGAGAATAGAGTATACCTGTGATGCAGTTGCCTTGTAGCTTGAAACTCTCTTGATTTTTATTTTTAAAATTTTAATGTTTGTTTATTTCTGAGAGAGAGAGAGAGAGAGAGAGAGAGAGAGAGAGAGAGAATGTGAGCAGAGGAGGGGCAGAGGGAGAGGAAGACACAGACACAGAATCTGAAGCAGGCTCCAGGCTCTGAGTTGTCTGCACAGAGCCTACTGTGGGGTTAGAAATCACAAACCACAAGATCACGATCTGAGCCAGAGTCAAACGCTTAACCGACTGAGCCACCCAGGTGCCCCAAAGCTCTGCTGATTTTAAACAGTTATATAATTTGACAGAATTTTATCTTGATCTGTTCTATATTTGTTTTGTTACATAGATGCCGTATTTGCCTAAGTCCTCCAGGGAATGTGATTGGACACAGGCTCTACAACTCTAAAATTGCTCGTGTCAATATCTGTCTTATATTTTCCCTTCCTACTTTTCACTATATTGTGGACTTTTAAATACTATTCCTATTTTTTCAAATTTTAATAAAATATAGTATACGTAGGGATTGTGTGCATGTAATTATTGTATTATGAGATTCTCAAGGACAAAACTGTACAGGATGTGTGTGTGTGTGTGTGTGTGTGCGCGCGCACTAAAGATATTCAACAAAACTCTGTCTTTACTCTGAACATTTCCCAAAGAAGTATTGTTTGTTTAAATCCTCTTGACTGAGATTTATGTCGCTGTTGTACAAAATCCATTAAAAAAAATTTTATATATAATAAAAAAGTAGTGGCCTTCAAAATCATATAGCCTAACCTCTATTTTCAATTTTTCCCCCAAATTTCTTAATTTCATCTATCTTTTTATTGTATCTTTGCAATTCATAAATATAATTTTGACAAACCACTTTCTTCTATACTATCTTAGTGTTATGGAAGGTTGAATTTTGGGGGTCCCCAGTGACAAAGGACCCTTGATAGTTATGGCGTTGTGAGTCCCCTCTCATAACAATGCCAGGCATGGCCATGTGACTACCCCTGGTCAATGAAACATTAATATTAAGCATTATGTTTTCCTCTTGGAATATTTTAATTGGGTTCCAGATACCATAATATATGAGGAGTATCAAGTAGCCATATGGGGTGGTCCACATGTACAAGAACAGGGGCCCCTGAATGACTGTCTCAGTTGTCAACTATGTGAATGAAACCATTTGTACCTCTTACTTTGTCCAGGAGCCTACCTGATAGCACACTGTAGGGGAGGAAAAATTCCTTCTGAACAAAAATTCACTTCTGAACAAGTGATTGGAGCAGAAAGTTTTTATACCTTTTAGACAGAGAAATGGTAAATTTGTGAAACAACAAAGGGTTTGGGGCTCAGAAAAGTAAGTTCTGAGGTGATAACTAGGAAGATACATGGTGGGGTGTGATACTATTGGAAGATAAGAGATATTTTAGCAAGTTTGTTTGTACAGACCCATTTCAGTGTTGACTCCAAGTGTCTTGGTGATAAGGATGTTATTGTCTTGCTGGTAAAGAAAGGGCACTTTTCCATGTGAAATTTCATGGGTTGTTTTAGCCAGAAAAGGGGGAGGTCAGAAAGTCCTTCCTGCATTTGCTGTTTATTGAAAGTGCCTTCAGCTGAAAATAATCTGTATACCAAAGTGGCATATTTCAGGGTGGCATATCCTGAACTCCTTCAACATGAAGCAGAGGGAATTCATGGTCAATCCACCAACCCATAGAACGAATCACGAATAATAATAAATTTCTATTATTTTAACCCACTGGGTTGTAGAGTAGTTTGTTACCGAACCAAATAACCAAAATATGGCATTTCCCAGTTTTTTTCCATAGCTGGATTTTAGTTCTTCAGAGCACCTATAGCATGGCTACCAAGCCAAAATATTTCAAAATGCAATATATGCTTTAGACAAAAACAAAAATGAAAAAGAAATGGCTTATTCCCAAAAGGTAAGCTTATAATTTAGTAGGAAACCTATGACATATGTATATCAATTTGAGGATGAAAGTGATATTTCCTGAGAATTTGAGAGGTAAAGGACTATGATGGTTGAAAGATGAGTGATGATGCCACAGAGGTTGCCATGTGTGGTTGCTGTGAGAATATACCACTCCTCTCCTGCTGAGGCAAAGAAACTTTCATAAAACTGTTGCAGTAAGCTTCTCTTCGTATGTGATTCTCCTTCCTTCTACCTTTCCTTCACATGTTTCTGACTTACATGTCTTTGCCTTCTTCTTTTTCATCTTTAGCTTTCACAGACCTTCCTGCAAAAATGCAAAAAAAAATGTTTTGCATATATAATCACATCTTGGAGTTTGTTTCTCAGAAAAACAGAACTAACACACCATGTGTATTGAGCCTTTAAAAGCAGAATTTGAACACCTTGAAGAGGAATGGCATTCAAGGCAACAGAAATAATGAAAGTCTTGAAAGAGAGAAAGCTTGAGGACTCATATGCAGAGCAAAATTTGACAAGAGCATAATGAATAAGAAGAGGAGTCAAAGGAATAAGACAAGAAAAATAGGTTTTGGTCTTCAATGCAAAGCAAAAAAGTTTGGACTTCGGAATAGATAAAGGGGAGGCATGGGAAGATTTTCCATGTCCAAGGGAGTGACATGACCTGAGTAGTACTTTAGGAAAAGTAATCTGCAGCAGGCTGAATTAGGAGATAACAGATGCAGAGTATGAATTAGACTGTTATAGTCTCCTGTTTCTTCCAGTCAAGTAGGGAGTCAAATAAGAGGTCCAGTTTGTTAACCAGTGGAAAAATTGGCACAACCTTGGCATAAGGAATAATAATGACAATGGTAATATCCTTATATTTCTACAATCCTCTGGAATTTATAAAAAGGTTTTTATATACATTTAATCTTGTCACAAATTTAGAGAGTTTCTTTAATCTCCATTTTGTAGAAGAGGAAAGAAACTAAAGTTCAGAGACAGGGAAAGATGATGTAATTTAGTTACAGCTGAGTTTATAGATAGCAAAGCCATGACTTAAGACCAGATCTTCTAATTCCAGGCCTCTGGCTCGTTATGGTCATACCAAGTTTTAAATCTGTGAAAGACATGGAGATAAAGTGAGTTAGCTAATAGAGATATTAGAACTTATGGGGAGAATTTAAGGTTAAAGATGGTTCTTTGGGATCCATGTCTAAAGAAAAGTTGTGGGGGGGGGGCGCCTGGGTGGTTCAGTCAGTGGAGCATCCTACTTTGGCTCAGGTCATGATCTCACCATTCATGAATTCGAGCCCCACGTTGGGCTCTTTGTGGACAGCTCAGAGCCTGGAGCCTGTGTCTCCCTCTCACTCTCTTCCTCCCCCACTTGCACTCTGTCTCTCTCTCTCAAAAATAAATAAACATTAAAAAAAAGAAAGAAGGAAAGAAAGAAAGAAAGAAAGAAAGAAAGAAAGAAAGAAAGAAAAAATTTGGGGGACTCCATGGGAGTTGATGGGAAGAGTATTAGTGAGAAAAGAGTAGCCTGAAAGTTCGCATGAAAATTGTAGTTCAATACTTAAGCAGTTGGATGAGGATCATGATGGGGGTACTAATTCTGGCCTATTCTTTTGAGATGTGCAAATCCTCTACAGGAGGACTCTGAATTGAGGCTTTCATACTGTCTTGGCCGAACATTTCACAGAGTTGTGTTGCAGTAAGATTATCTTCCCACGTGATTCTCCTTCCTTCTACCAACAAAAAACCAAATTCTCCTTTCTTCTACGAAACAACTACTCATTGAATAGCTACCACTTACCAGCCTAAGATAAAGAGTAAGAAAAATAGACAAAAATAGCCTACATCAAGAAGCTTATGGCCCAGAGATGTTAAAGAAATAGGCTGAAGATTTTTAACAGTCATTAATGAGAGGACTGGTTTGACTATCTAGTTACTATGACCACGCATTATATTTAGTCACAGGGAGAGAGGTATGCCTTCACTTCACTGTAAAATGAAGCTGCATCTCTTATTTTTGCTATTATGCTGTATTCAATTTACAGGCATAAAATCCACTCTTGTATTCTTGATTGGAAAATGTGAAAGCAATTTACCTTTGATGAGTTAATGTACAGCCCCCAGTATATATATTCTTATAAACGTACACAGCTTTTTGGGATTTACGAAAAACCATATCTGTCTCTTAGGATATGCAAAATTTGCCTCGGTGTATTTTTGATGACTTGAAGACCTATAATCATAAAGCAGATTTTTTTTTATTACAGGATAATGAATATGGTTGTTGTCTTTTATAGAATGCTGTTTCTTGGACCTTTGTTTCTATGTTCTTACTGCTTTCCATCCTACCCAGACATATTTTCAGACCCAAACAAGTAGGAGCAAAAGTATTTAAACCCTATTCATAATTAACTATTTTGCTTATGAGAAATGAATCACTTAGATTTAGGTCATCAGATATTCTCTTTTACTCTCCACAATTTTTTTTTTTTTGAGAAATTACAGCTTTGGATATGCTCTCCAAATTCTCCTGTGACAAACAAGAAGATATATTCTTTGGAATTATTGAATCTCCTTTTTTTATTATCATTATTTTTAAGTTTATTTCTTTATTTATTTTGAGAGAGAGAGAGAGAGAGTGAGTGCAGGGGAGAGGCAGAGAGAGAGGGAGAGATGGAGAATCCCAAGCAGGCTCCACATCATCAGCACGGACCCGAAGTGGGGCTCAAACCCACAAACTGAGATTGTGACCTGAGTTGAAAGCAAGAGTTTGGCATTTAACGGACTGAGCCACCCAGGTGCTCCAGAATTACTGAATTCCTAAATTGTTTAGGTTCGTGATTTCAAATACAGAAAGGCATCCATCTGTGTAACACACATACATGTACATACATACACACATGTACTGTACAGACAGGCATATTCCTCTTCTACCATAAAGCTGAGTTTGCAGTCAGTATTTTCTGCAAGTTAAATAAATCACACACACACGCACACACACACACACACACACACACACACAAGTTCTATGTACCAATCTGAAATTATGGCTTCAAATAGTAAATGCTATAAAAACCTTAATTGCAGGGGCATTAATGGGAGCTTCTATAATGGGAGGAAACTGTCCCCTGAATAATGTCTCTCCAGAGAGACTTGCTGACTACGTACCTGCTTCCAAAAGTGGAAGCAGTACTTGTACTTCGTTTCATCCCCTCAACCTTAAAACTGCTGAGAGTTCTCACTCTTCTCGTTTTGATATATCTCTTCTATGAGTGACAAGTATATACATGAGATAATAAAATGTGTTACAATAGTCTGCTTGGCAGTGTTTTTGCTGATGTATTAATTCATTTCCTTTCACGTGCTATATCACCATCATGTCTAACTAGATTTTATGTGAGGGCTCACTGAAGTGAAAATCAAGCCAATGAATCGTTTAATATGAACTAATGAAAACCAGATATAAAGGGCTTTAGTAACTGTTTTGGAGCTTTAATTGTCAAGTGGATGTAAATGCTGAGCACTACTAAGTAAAGGACAGTAATGAAGAAACTGGGATCACTTTGTGGTAATTGGTTTAATTAAATAGTCATGTAAGCAGTGATGTCCTAGATGAAGCCACCCAGACAGGAAGGAGGAAATGTTTTCTCCAAGATAGGAGAGGAACTTTGAAGGAAAAGGGTACACCATTATGTTGACTCGTCTTTGCCATGGTTTGAGAGAAAATCATTATTGGTAAGTCAGAGCCATTTCTATGAAGTTCACTTTGTTCAGAGAAATCCACAAGGATATTTATAATTAAAACAAAATAGAAACAAAATATTTCAAAACGCCTGTTGTTTGTCTATGGTACTGGTATGATAAATTTGTGGGTTGCCATGCAATTGGTTGTATGATGAGTAAAGAGGCACTATAATGAAAGCTATAATTACACACATAGGCTGTTCCTGGATTTTAAAAAAAGAATTTTTATTGTATTAAAATAGTCATTGTCTGTAATAGCTGATTCAGGTAAAGGAGATCAGTGGGTGTTAAGACCATGGAGTGAAAGGTTTTTAGGAATAGCATATTGGTAGGATGCCAAAGTATCATCCAACAGATAATTTACTAAATACAATTTACTAAGTACTTTATATTGAAGATATCTATAGATCACAGCCTCAAATAGTAATCTAATTTGGCATCATAACTGGTATTGCTCCTTGATATGGTATAATAATGAATATAAAACATCACTTATGTCATATTTGTGCCAAAATACTTGCACTGAATTTAATCACGAAGAAACAATGACAAATCCAGAATTTAGAGCACTCTGCAATTACCCTGGATGCTAAACCAAAGACCAAAAACCGAAACCAAAATGCAAACCAATCCCATGATGTCACAAAAAACAAAACCGAACAAAAATTCCAAAAAATGAAAAAAGGCACCATTCTACCTTGAAAGAAATAACATCAAAGGCAGTGATTGATTCTTCTTAGATAAGAAAGAATAAAACAGATTATACAATACTTATTTGGGGGAAAATTGACCTATATAGTGTATTTTGTGTAGTATTACATGAATATTGACTTGTCTACTATGTAATGGTGTTGTGGTAATGTACTGATTGTCTTATTCTTAGGATTTATATGCTGAAGTAGCACTTAAATGTCACGATGTCTGCAACTTTCTGTCAAGTGGTTCATAACAAGAGAAAAAAGGGAAGGATAAAGCAAATGTGGCAAAACGTATACAGTTTGATTAACATATCTGAAGAGTAGGTGAGTGTTCATTGCACTAACATTTCAAATTGTCTGTAGATTTAATATCCTCAAGAGAAAAAACTGGGAAGATTGGCATGACATATGGCTTTTTTTAGTTAGAGAGGAGTGTATTTGGAGCCTGCTGAATAGGTACACGCTAAGAAGAATTTAAGTCCCCTTACTACCAAGTATTATTAACTCTGCTATTTAAACAGTTATATATTGATAAATTAGATATTCAGAGTGGCAATTATTTTCTGAGAAGTCCTAACCCAAATTTCCCATGAAATAAGATTCAGTGATGTCAATTGTTTTTGCTCCCTATCACAACTAGGAATTACACTTAGCTTTCCTTTTTAAAATTTTTTTTAAACGTTTGTTTATTTTTGAGAGACAGAGATCGAGGGAGCAGGGAAGGGCAGAGAGAGAGGGAGACACAGAATCTGAAGCAGGCTCCGGGCTCTGAGCTGTCAGCACTGAGCCCGACGTGGGGCTCAAACTCACCAGCGTGAGATCGTGACCTGAGCTGAAGTCTGATGCTCAACCAACTGAACCACCCACGCACCTCTACATTTAGCTTTCTTACATTATACAGATAAAAAATATTAAAGAGATTAATTATTGAATCTCTGTAATTTAGATCAAGAAAATTTTATCTCTGCACATTTTAGAGAATGTCGAAAAAAAAAAACAACCCTCATTCTTAAAAAGACATATTCACATACATTTTCTAATAGGAGCATTTAAACAGGTTTAGAAAATGAATAAATGAGTCATTTAGTTATTTTGTTCACAGCATTTATTTGACACATTATGTTTATTAATTTTATTTCCCTTATTTTTGCAAATAGATTCTTTTAGATGTTTGTCAACAATCATGCATAAAAATGATGTTAAGAGCATATAACCACCTCCTTTTTCATGGCAAGTCTTTTCAATGTAACTCTTTAGTACATGGAAAAATTTTTGTGCTTATATACACAACCTCTTAAACAGTTAGTATTGATGACCATAGAATTGCAAATATCCATTAAGCTGTTTCTCAAAATAGTGAAGTGCCTCAGTGTGGAAGCGGCTTTTAATTGGAGTCTGATTACACGAACTTTATGCTTTGCTAACCTAGCTCATTATCATAAGTGATCTGGGAGAATCCCAGGAATGTAAAGATGGTGTAATGTCAGGAGATGGATTAAATACCTCCTCCGCAGCTAGTGTTCCAGTCCGGCACAATCATCTCTCACCTGGCATATTGCTATTGCATCCGAACTGGGTCCCCTTCATCCCTCCTGCACTTTTCAGTCGCTTCCCACCACAGTGATTCTGTTAGAACTAGTTCAGAACATGTTGTTCATCTACATGAAACCCTCCAATGCCTCTTTACCTATTTCACAGTAAAAGCTGAAGCTTCTCCTGTGGCCTGCAAGGCAGACCATCTGCCCCTGGTTAGCTTCCTGACCTGGTATCCTACCAGGTTCCTTCCTTCTCATTCTTCTTCAGTCATTGTGGCCCACCATGTTGCTTTCTGAGCGTACCAGAATGCTTCTGCTTCAGGACTTTTGCATTTCCTATTTTTGCTGCCTGGAACATTGTTCTCCAAGATACCCCCATGGCTCATTCTCTTCCTTTTTTTTTTTTTTCCTAGCTGTTATTCAATGTCAGTTTTCTTCACGACCCCTCATGCTAGTGTTATATGGGTCGAATGGTGTCCTCTGGAAAAAAAATACATGTGGAAGTCCTAATACTCAGTACCTCAGAAAGGTGTTCTAATTTGGAAATAGGATCATTATAGATGGAATTAGTTGAGGTGAGGTCATCCTGGAGTAGAGTGGACACAGAATCTGATATGACTGGTGTTCTTACAAGGAAACCATGTGAACTCAGAGAGGACAACATGTGACCATGAAGGTGAGGCTGGAGCAATCCAGCCGCAAGCCTAGGAATGTGGAAGATGGCCGGCATCGCACCAGAGGCCAGGTATGAAGAGGCAAGGAAAATCTCCCTGACAGGTTTCAGAAGGAATGTGGCCCTGCGGACACCTCGATTTCAGACTTCTAGTCTCCAGCGCTGTGAGACAATCAATTTCTGTTGTGTTAAGACATCCGGGTTGTGGTGCTTTGTCCCAGCCTAGGAAGCAAATAGAGCTGCCCTCTCTGCAATTGGAATTCTTGGAATTTCCCGTCCCCTCAACCTGCTTTAATTTTTGCCTTACCACGTGACATCATCTAACTTACCATATTCTACTTATTTATATTATATATATATATTTTTGCCTTGCTACCCACAAACCCTATCCCAAGTGCCTGCAGTCATGAGGCCAGCGTTTTTTTCTCTTCTCTTTGTTGCTCTCTCCTTAGCACTTGCAATAGTTCTTGATGCTGTACAGAGCCTCAGAAAATATCTCTCGACCGAAGCAATGAAGATATGAATGAATGAGGGAATGAGCCAGGTAATTTGTTTCGTCTCCATGGGGAAGAGTAAGGGGTGTTTCAAAATGACATGAGTGTTTTGGAAAATTGTTCCACTTACTGCATAAAATATTGTAAGTGGAAAGAAGCATTTCCTCTTATAAAATATTACACAGCAATTAAATGTAATTTTTGAAGAGTTTAAATGACATGAGAAATTCTTACTGTTTTATAAAAAATGCAATTTGTGAAATAGTTTCTACAATATAATCAGAGCTGTAAAACAGACACTGGTGAATAAAGAAGAGACTAGAGGAAATATTCTAAATTTCTAAGGATGGTGTTTTTACTTGGTGACACTATTTGTGATTATTATTTTTTTTATTATTCTGAAACTTCTGTACATTATGAAATTTAGGTAATTATAATTGACTTTTAAAAAATGCTTTTATTTACCTCAGTTAGCTTCATGGCTGCCTGTGACTTTACATAATATCAGGAACGAATTCAGGAGTGAAGATCTGACAATTCTGTGGTGAACATCCAAAACCATACCACAGAACTAAGCCACTAAAGTTGCCACTGTTTCTGCCACGTTCAGTAAGTTTAAAAACAGAAACTTCCACCACACATATCTGCTCAGAACCTTGCTACCCTGACTCCTCCAGTCCTTTAGCCAGATGATGCTGAAGTTAGAAGCTCCTTGTTGAATCAGGGAACCACAACAGATTCAAGAACCTGAAACTTTCAACCACAATCTACAACAACAAAATAGACATGATATATCCTGCCTCTATCTTCTTGTTAATTTTAATTAAAGTTTCCTGTATGTGATCCGATTGGCAGTGCCTAAATTATACTCAGGTTGTTAACTGCAAGGGAGATTGGGAAATGTTGTTTTAAATTCTACTACCTCTGTGTATTAGAAGTTAATTGGAATGCATGGTGATTGACCATTAGATACAAAATAACTACTCATAATGGAGACAGTGGTTTTTGTACTCTCATTTCTAATGTATATCCATGGTGAATAGGATATCCGATATATGGGCAATGGTGAAATAGAAAATAAGACATGGTTAGGAATTACTCTCAATTAAAGAAACTTTCTTTAGCTCTTTGATTCATGGTAAGTGGAAAATGTCTTCCCTGATATCAATATTGTGAAGGAGATCCAAATTGCTTTCAGAGAATGTATAGGAGTATAATTTAATGAAATTGAAGAACAAGTTATTGTTGGCTATTTTCATTCGTTATATGGCCAATTTTTTAGACTTTCATTTTTCAGTATGCAAAATTTTTCCTTCTCCCTCCTGAAGATGACACTAGGCGAAATACATACATTTGGTCGGATGGGGACTTAATTTAATCATGAGGTGTTTTTTTTTTTTTTTTTTTAAACAGTTTTTAGGCTGTAATACAAGAGCAGTGAAGTCCCTAGAATAATAGAAATCAGGCTTATGATAAATGGGTTCAGGCTCTCATTATGGATGGAGGAAAGCTAGGAATCATTGCGACAGATGGGGTAGATAGCCTTACAATACTCTACCCACAAAAGTGTTAAAGACCCTTTGTCATTTATGAATACAGGGGGAAAACAGAGGTAAACCAAAGTAACTATATTCTAGCTCTTCCCCTACTACCTCACCTCATTTGCCCTCAATAATCTTTTGTCTTGACAATGTAACTAGTTGACAGACTGGCCAACAATAGGCCACCTTTAGTATGTTCAAAGAAAGTGCAGCATTGGGATTTCATTTAATTCATTCCTATTTTCGTAATCTTTATTTGTTAGTTGAACGTTCGTTAGGCCTCCCAGGCAGCCTATCAATGTGGAAAATCAGAAAATATTGGCAACTTACGGCAAATAAATTTTACACTAAATATAAATTTCTTCTATGCATGAGTGACTGGTGCGTTTATGATATGAAGGACTGCCTTTATTTTAAGAAGGTGCTTCATGGGGATGCCTGGGTGGCTCAGTGGGTTAAACGTTTGACTCTAGATTCCAGTTCAGGTCATGATCTCACGGTTCATGAGTTCGAGCCCTGTGTCGGGCTCTGAGCTGAAGGTGCAGAGCCTGCTTGGGATTCTCTCCCTCCCCCCCGCCCCACCGCTCCCTCAGCAACCCCCCCCCCCCGTAAATAAATAAATAAACTTAAAAAATATTTTAAAAAAGAAGGGGCTCCATGAAATAAGGAAAGACCTCAAGAGTTAATAAGAAGTTTGAACTTTATGAAGCAGGGAGTGATAGAATTAGAGCTAATTTTTGAAACAAGTAGAAATGTGACTGCAGCCTGAGTAACCAGTTAATCAGGGCTTGGGTCCCAAAAAACATCACACAGTGCCACATTCTGAGTTTCCCAAATAACACAGTGGGTCATGTAATGAATGAAAACAAATTGATATCCAGAACCACTCTGTTTTCTGCTCAATACTTTCTATTCCTCTCTCTTGCTTTCTTTCACAGTTCTTCACTTCATCCTACTTCTTACCCCTCAGCCATCCATCTGCCTTATGCACCAGTTTAATGAAAATATAGGCCCTCTTGGGCTTTTGCTCTGTCTCCCTCCAGACACAAATTTTACCTTTGTCTCTTGACAAGGAGAACTCTGGACTAATTATTTAGGAATGATTTTCCACTGTTGTTTCACATTTCTATGTGTCTGGTGAACATTGCACCCAGTGCCCTTTGTTTTGGACTGTCTTTTTGCATAGGTTTGTACAGCCAATCTCCTTGGAAGCCTCTGATAGTGTCTTCCTCCAGAGCAGAGGGCAAGTTTGCTTATAGCCTTGGGATATAGAGATAGTGTCTTCCTCTAAAACGAAGAGCAAAGTAGACAGGTCTAGTGTCCATTATAAAAAAATTCAATTTTCTTGAGTTCAGGATTCCACTCATGTAAAGCAATTCACATTTGCAGGTATCCATCTAGGCTTTCTGTGTCACCTCATGGATTCAGGGGCAAAAGGAATCCAAGTAAACATGATGCTGCTCATGCTGTTTCCTGCACTGTGAGCAGTGCTGTTCTGTGTCTCACCCAGGAAGCTGCTATCTTTTCCAGCATCCTTGAGACCATGGCAGGCTAATTTTTTAGCTTACAAGGAATATGAAATCTCATACTGTTCATTGCTTTTTTTCCCCCTGTCTTAGACTTTAACAGTTTTATTGAGACATAATTCACCATTTTCAAGTTTACAATTCAAAATTTTTTATTGAGTTGTACAACGATCAACACAATCTAATTTTAAAACGTTTTTATCACCTCGATAGTAGGAAACTCTGTATCCTTTACCTAGCACCATGCAATCTTCCTATCCCTTGCTCCAGTCTAATCTTTGTCTCTTTATGTTTTTCTATTGTGGACTCTTAATAGAAATTGAATCATAAATATATACATGTTTTCAAGATTCATGCATTTAGTGCTGTTTATCAATACTTTATTCCTCTATATTGCCAAATAATATTATGTTGTGTGGCTATGTCAACTTTATTTATCTATTCTTTAGTTGATGGATGTTTGAAGTCGTTCGATTCTTTGGCTGCTATTAATAAAGCTGCACATTTATGTACAAGGTTTTGCATGAAAATATGCTTTCATTTCCCTTGTGAATATACCCAGGAGTGGAATTGCTATGCTTAGGGTAACTCTGTGCTTAACATTTTGAGGAACTGGTGGGAAATTTTCTAAAACAACTGCACAAAGTTGCGTTTCCACCAGCAAGTTATGAGGAATCATTTCTCCATATTAATGCCAACACATGCTATTTTCTATTTTTTAAATAAAATATTATAGTTCTCCTAGAGTGTGAAATGGCATCGTGGTTTTGATTTACATTTGTCTAATGATATTGAGTATCTTTTCACGTTCTTACTGGCCGATTTTAATTGAGTTATTTGACTTTTTATTATGAAATTATATTTTATATTTCTAGTTCTGAGTACTTATCAGCTATATAATTTGCCGATAATTTTTCCCATTCTATGGATTATCTTTTCACTTTCTTGACGGTGTTCTTAGGAGCCTCAAACTTTTAATTTTAGTTAAGTCTAGTTAATTTTTAATTTTGTTACTTATCCTTTTGGTATCATATCTAAGAAGACTTTGTCTTGCACAAGGTAATGAATATTCTTTCCCATTGTTCCAGACTCATTCTTTACCCCTTACATTTAAATCTATGCTCCCTCTTTATTTTTATTAACTTTTTTGACTTATAGTTTACTTTGTCTGCGATTAGGGTAGCTACTTTAGTTTTCCTATGATTGCTGTTTTCATGATATAATTTTGCTTTCTTTTGTTTCTAGCCTGTTTGTAACTTGGAATCTAAAGTGTATTTTCTATACAGCATATAGGGGGATGGATCTTAATATTTTTTATTGTCTGACGAACTTTCTTTTGATTGGATTAATTAATTCACATTTAGTGTTATCAATAAAATTGAATTTACGTTTGCCATTTTATATTTTTCAATGTCTTGTGTGTTTTTTGCTCCTCTGTTTCTACTTTACTGCTTTGCTTCTCATTATTTTGTAGTATAGTATTTTTTTTTACTTTAATGATTTTTTTTAACCTGCATTACTTGGGAGTTATTTTCTTAGTGGTTGCTCTAAGGCTCACCACAAGTATCTTCACTCATCAAAGTCTGCTACAGATTTACATTAACTTAATTCCAGTAATATATAGAATGCTACTCCTATCTAGTTCTATTTCTTCCTCTCCCTTTTTGTGTTATGATTGCACATCTATCATCTATCTATCTACATAATGATATCTATATGTTGCAAACTCCTAAATGCATTGATATAATTCGTTATATAAAACTACATATACACACATATGTATTTGCATGTCTTTGAAGCTGATTAAAGAAAAGAGAGCAAGTATATATTTAAATTTATTGTTACATTTACCTTATTATTTACCATTGTGGGTTCTACTTATTTTCTTGTGATTTAAGTGGCTTTCTGGTGTCATTTCCTTACTTTTTAAAAATTTATTTCTACCCATATTTTTATGCTACTTTTGTTATATATTTCTATATTTATAGGTCCCACAAATTTTTATATATATTGTTTTATACAAGTACTTTTCAAATCAGTTAAGAGAAACAAGGAGGATATGCATAAATACTGTCTTTTATAATGACATAATTACCTTTGATAGCAGTTTTAATTTTTCATGCAGATTTTAATTACTATCTGGAATTGCTTGCCTTCAGACCACAGTATACTTTTCCTTTTTCCTTTTTGTTTTTAAGTGTTTATTTATTTTTGAGAGAGAGAGGGAGAGAGAAAGAGCATGAGCAGGTGAGTGGCAAAGAGAAAGAGGGGGACAGATGATCTGAAGCAGGCTCCATGCTGACAGTAGTGAACCCAGTGCGTGGCTCAAACTTACAAACCGTGAGATCATGACCCGAGCCAAAGTTGGTTGCTCAACTGACTGAACCACCCAGGTGTCCAATACTTTTAGTTTTTCTTTTAGTGAAGGTCTGCTAGCAACAAATTCTCTCCATTTTTGTTTATCTGAGAAAGTCTTTTTTGTAATTTTTAATGTTTCTGTAATTTATTTTTGAGAGAGAGAGAGAGAGCAAGAATGAGTGAACAGGGGAGGGACAGAGAGAGAGGAGGACAGAGGATCTGAAGCAGGCTGTGTTGACAGCAGAGAGCCTGATGGGGGACTCGAAATCATGAAATTATGACCTGAGCCAAAGTTTGACGCTTAAGCAACTGAGCCGTACAGGTACCTCAGAAAATCCTTATTTTGCCTTCTATTTTGAAAGATAGTTTTCTAGATATAAAGTCTCCAATTCACAGGTGACTCCCTTTCCCCTAAGCACTTTGAATATATCATCCCTATAGCCTGTGACTTCCATTGTTTCTGACAAGTTAGCTATTAATAGTATTGGGTTTATTTTGGAGGTAATGAATAATTTTTTTGCTGCTGCTTTCAAGATTTTCTTTTTGTATTTGGACTTCCACATTTTTACTGTGATATATCTGGGTGTAGATCAATTTATGTTTATCCTACTTGGAATTCATTGAGCTTCTTGGATATGTGGATTGTTTTTCATCAATTTTTCTTCCAATTTGGGAAAATTTTACCCATTCTTTAAGTATTTTTCTTCTGTCTCCTTTTCCTTCCCCCCGGTACTCTCGTTATGCATATGTGAGCATGCTTAATGGTGTCTCACATTTTCTGAAGCTCTGTTCACTTTTCTTTGTCTTATTCTCTCTGTTCTTCAAATTGCATAATTTCTATTGATCTATCTTCAAGTTCATAGATTCTTTCTTCTGCCAGCTCCAATCTAATTTTGAATCACCATAATGACTTTCTGTTTCTGTTATTTTAATTAAAAACTCCAGAATTTCCATTTGTTCACTTTTAAAAAATAATTTCTTTTTCTTAATACTCTCTTTAATGAAACCTTGTCATCAGACTTCCATAACTTCTTTAAACATGATTTCCTTTAGTTTTTAAACTTATTTATAATTGCTTTGAAGTCTTTGTTAAGTCCACCTACTGGAACTCTTCAGAGATACTTACTATTGCTTGCTATCTCCCTCCCTTTGTATGGGTCATGCTTTCTTGTTCTTTGCATATCATGGAATTTTTGTTGTTGTTGTTGTTGTTGTTGTTGTTGAAAACTGGGCTTTTAGATACGATAGTCACTGTGGATAATTTTCATATTCTCCTGTCAGAGACTTGTTTTTATTCTTTCTTTTAATTTATTTAGTGACCTAGTTAGTCTGTTTTGGTGGAGTCTATTTTTCTTGCAGTGTGCAGCCTTTGATGTTACTCCTCAGCATGTGGAATAATGTTGGCAAGTGACCAATGTTTTTGGGATAACAGTGGTTTCCAAAGCCGTCTTTAACTGTCTCTTTCTCTCACCTCTCTGTTACCCTGTCTGCCTTTGTTGACATTACACCTGGCTGTTAGCTTCCGCTAACTGACTGAGGATGATGACATTTGCTGACTGCGTGCCCATTCTTCTTCCTATGCATAGGTCAGAACTCACAGTGACTTACAGTTGTTCCCTGGCATTAGACACAATAGGGAAGATTTTATTTATAAGACTTTATTTCAGGGCATATTTATTTATTTTTAAAACTTACTGCTTTTCTGAAAGTTTAAGTTTCAATGATGGGAGAGTTTCCACATACTGAAGCAATTTTGCTCTCTGGTACAGAAAGCTTTCAAGTATATATATTAGAAACTGCACTAGCTATACTTGGTCTTTGGAGGAACACATTTTAGCAATAGAAGTACAATTTGGTAGCAGCTAAGGGAATGTCATTTTAGCTCTAAGTTACTATAAGTACCACTTGGTCTGTTGGAGAAGTACTCTCTGGAGAAAAATTTGCTATTTTACCTGTACTAAATGCTTAATGTTTTTAAAAGGTTCACTGTGCATTTATTCAAGATTAATTTAGAGTAATGATTGCAATGCATCCAATCCTTCTCTGGATGACAGAGTTTGAAGGGTTTTTTTTTGTTTGTTTGTTTTTTATTTTTCTTCCCCTCAAGAATGTTTTATTGTCCTACATAATTACCAGTTCTTTGCTAAACCTTTTCTGTTACAGGTAGGAAATAATACTTTGGATGTTTTCAGTTCTTCTCATTAAAATCATTGACGAACAAACCCTAAGCATATGGCATATTACATGCATTTACGTGTTCTTCAGAGTATGCACAGTTATTTTTTTCTGACATATACCATTTGTTTATTATTATTATTTTTTTATTATTGTTATTATATTAACAGGCTTGAAAATACACTGTTTTTTGTTAAGCGTTAAGTGAACTAGTTTGAATATGCGAGTAGAAGTTCTAGCTAAAAGAAAAAAAAGCAGACATTTTCTGTAAAACATTTTAATTATCAGAAAAATGTTTACTTTTCAAGGAGGAAAACATTTTATTAAGAATTATCAAATTACAAGAAAATGATCAAACTACTGAAATTTTACTTTTAGCTGTGTGTAGTAAGTAGTCTGAGTTGCATTGGGATATATTCTGGAGAAAACATACTTATGGAACCACCTATGTCAAATTAGCATTGAGAATTTGTTTAAAATGTAGCAAAGACTTCTGAGGTCTGTTCGTGAGATTTTGCTGTTCTTTACACGAAAGTCTTTTTTCTTGCTTAGGTACGAACACTCACAACAGCAAAAACATCCTAAATCCCTCCCTATTCTAGTGGCAATGAAAATAAACAACACTTATTATGATAAATAATAAACAGAAGAAACATTTTTATTTTCAGAAAAACCAATGTTGTAGTTGACTAAGAATCAACAAAATAAATTATTTCCTCAGATCTGTTTTTTTCTTTCCTGTTATACTAAATGTTTCCACAATCTGTCCACTTCCCATGTCAGAATTTTAAAATTATTCTCATTTTTCCCTTAAACCCCACATGTATTCAATCAGTTATTAAAGCTGTCAGTTGCATATTAAAATTTTGTTTTAATGTTTATTAATGTTTACTTATTTATTTTGAGGGAGATAAAGGGAGAGGGCAAGGGCAAGCATGAGTAGGAGGGGGTCAGAGAGGGAGGGAGAGAGAGAGAATCCCAAGCCGACTGCACGCTGTCAGTGCAGAACCTGACGCAGGACTCAACCCACGAACTGTGAGATCATGACCTTGGCCCAAATCAAGAGTTGGATGCCTAACCAATTGGGCCAGCCAGGTGCCCCTTTATATTTGTAATACTCTCGAATCTATATCTTCTTTCTCTACTGTCATTGTCTTGGCTCCTGTGTTACTATCTCTCAGCTAGCTTATCATGACAATGGTCCCTTCCTGATCTCCTGGCTTCCAGATGTCTCCACATGAATCATTTGCCAGAGGGACATTTATAAAACATCTGTATCATTTTCTGGCTTTAAAACAGTCTACAGTTCCCTGCTACCTTCATGATTAACACACAGTTCCTTGGCGTGGCATGCAAGGCCCTTCATGACCCAGACTCATCCTTTCTAGTTTCATCATATTTCCATGCATTATTCTTCAATCTAAAAATCATTTCCAACTCTCTGATTTTGCCTTTTTAAAAAAATTTTCTTCTCTTCCCCTTCCTGTCAGTCTTCCCTCCTTCCCTTTCTCTGTCTCTATCTCACTTTCTTCTTCCCTTGTGAAAATATTATCTTCTCTGACAATGGCCTTTGTGCTCAATCCTCACCTGCCTAATTCCTAGATTGGCATATCATGTGGCTATCCCACCAGTTTTTCACTAAAGTATTTTACTTTCCACACTCAGAGTGATGTTTCTGAAACACTAATATCACTCCCCTAAGTTATGGCATGCACTTCTAAATTACTGTAGCCCTCTGTGTGTTTACCATTTCGAAGTCAAACACATGGCTCTGAACTTCTTCAGTGCGAGGATTATGTTTTGCAAATGTTTTCATCAGTCATTCTAATTCAATACCTGAAACATCGTTGGGGCACAATACATGTTTAATACGCATGCTACTTTTTAACATATTTTCTGTTAGAAAAAAAAAAGAAGTTAGCTCTTTCAGATGTAATCAGAAGTTTTTGAGGAAATCACAAAATACAACATCAATAAATATGACTGCATAAAATTATTAATCCTTGACCTACAGTCCCTCTAAAGAAAACACAGACACACACACACACACACAAGTATGGAAAACATAACTGAAATAGAAGCAATAAATGGATCTTGTGTTTATATGCAGAACTCTGATGGGCCAACTTCAATGACTTGGAAGGCTATCAAAGTTCTCCTTCATTTCTGGTGGAATATTAGCCATAGGTCTTGGTCTTAAGGATTCATGTCAGCCTTTTGTGTTTGTTTTCATTTGTTCTTCAGTGGAAAGTTTGGAGAGATTCTAGAGAGATGGCAGCCAAAAATAATTTTAAACTAACAGGAGCTGATTCTGTTATCTTCTTTTTGTTTAATTGTTCCCATGGATCCGTGTATAATCCCAGAATATGACAGTTACCAGATTATAATATAGTTAGTGCTTTTCTTCTCCACCATTGAAGGCACATGCTTCATTAATCTCTTTATCTTTTGTGCCTGGCCCAGAGATTGGAGTTTATAAGATATTCCAAGGTATGGGGCGCCTGGGTGGCTCAGTCGGTTGAGTGTCCGACTTCAGCTCAGGTCATGATCTCGCCGTTCGTGGGTTCGAGCCCCACATCAGGCTCTGTGCTGACACCTCGGAGCCTGGAGCCTGCTTCGGATTCTGTGTCTTCCTTTCTTTCTGCCCCTCCCCACCTTGTGCTCTGTCTCTGTCTCTCTCAAAAATAAATAAAAACATTAAAGAAAAAAGATATTCCAAGGTGTTTTGAATGAATGAATGGATTTTCTAGTTTGCCTGATATAATGTGGTGATTTATAGTATGCTTGCAAATTTTGATTATAAAAAAAAAGGCCATACACACTTAGCCATTTATTCTGTTTTGTCTGTTTCAGATGATTAAGCCCTAAGGGAAAAGTCACAGGGATGAGTCAGCATTTTACGTGTAGTAGGCCCACTGTAACACCCCTGTAAATCCCTCTAAACAGGATTGTCTTAGTAAATGATACATATTCATTTTAAAAAGGGAGGGAGGCAAACCACAAGAGAGTCTTAAATACAGAGAACAAATTGAGGGTGGATGGGGGAATCAGGGAGAAGGGGAAATAGGTGATGGGTATTGAAGATGGCACTTGTTGGGATGAGCACTGGGTGTTGTATGTAAGCCCATTTGACAACAAATTATATTGATAAGATAAAATTAAAAAAAGAAATCAAGATATTCTAAAAATAAATAAAAAATAAATAACAAAACAAAAAAGTGAGCAATAAATCACTTTTAGCATATCAAATTCCACTAAAGATTCAAATTACTATATATTATCAAATAAAATCCTATCATAAGTAATTTATATCAAATTAAAAATTGTTAGCCCCTAAATGCTTCTTAATCAAGGTAATCTATTTGCAAGATTTGGCTAATAGGTTGACTTTGGATTGTGTTGTAGTGAAAATTGTATCTTGGAAAAATAATTTTATCAGGTTGGTGAACTATTTAGCCATGTTTCTGCAGGTATTACTTTGAAAGATATAAGAGAGTGTTTTATATTCAGTCTTATGATAATCTATGGAGTTGATTATGTTGAGATACCCGCTACAAAAAGACAGTTCCATCAGTGTGTCACCTGCTAGTTTCTAAGCGTAAGAGAAATACAATCATGTGATTGATTAGTAGCTGTGTTACAGGTTGAATTGTGCCTCCCCTCCCCCAAAAGATATGTTGGAATACTTACATGCAGCACCTCAGAATGTGACCTTATCTGGAATAGGGTCTTTTGAGAGGTAACTAAGTCAATATGAGATCATTAGGGTTGGATCTAGTCCAATATGACTCATATCTTTTAAAAAGGGCAAATTTGGACAGACATGCATATAGGAGAATGCTGTGTGAAGATGAAGACAGAGAATGTGGTGACATATCTGTAAGCCAAGCAGTACCGAAGATTGTCAGCAAACCACCAGAAACAAGGACAGAGGCAAGGAACAGATTCTCCTTCACAGCCTTTAGAAGACACTAACCCGGGGCGCCTGGGTGGTTCAGTCACTTAAACACCGGAATCTTGTTTTCAGCTCAGGTCATGATCTTGTGTTCTGTGAGTTCAAGTTCCACATCAGGTTCTGCACTGACAGTGTGGAGCCTACTTGGGATTCTCTCTCTCTCTTTCTCTCTCTCTCTCTCTCTCTCTCTCTCAATAAATAAATAAATAAGCTTTAAAAAATATATTAAAGAAAAAGAAGGCACTAATCCTGCCAACACCCTGATCTTGGCTTTCCAACGTCCATAACTGTGAGACAATAAATTTCTGTTGTTTAAGGCACATAGTTGGCAATACTTGGTTATAGCAGTCCTTGGAAACTAATAAACAGTAAATCCCAAGTAATGAATGGCACATACCATTTGTTCATAGATAATACTCTGTATTAGTTCAGGCCCTCTGAGAAACAGATGCCAAGAAGGGATTAAATGTCCAAGGTGTTTTAGTAGGAGAAATGCTGGTATGAAGGATTAGGGAAGGAGCTAGGTAAGCCACGACACCTGAGTAGGGCCTGGAGAGTCATCTGATAACCGTGTAAATCTGACACTACATGAAAAGAAGATGGAAAGATGATAGGCAGACGTATCTTAGATTGCCTTGCAGTCTAAGGAAGGCTCAGTTTGGCAAAGCCATAGTGGTATCTTAGGGTCAAAGTCAACTGTTAGAGATATGTTGGGTTTTCCAGTAACACGTTAGCCTTAGTATCCCTGTCATATTCATTTACTGATTCTGAACAGCTGAGGGAGGCATACACTAGGCTTAAATGAGGCGATGGATTTCCAAATGTATCCTGGGGTTCCAAATGTAGCCACTCCCTGAAGGGAGAGGTCTGGAAGGCCCATTCTCATGGACCCCCAAAATGCTGTTCAAGTGACTCAAGAACATACAGAATTCAATCCTTGAAAGAAAATGAATCGAATGTAAATATCTGTATAAGAATAGAAAAATTCAACCATGCAGAATATAGGTTAGGGAAGAATAGGTTGTGAAAATGAATCAATCCTGATGTGTAAAGACTCAACACAAAAGAAGCTTTTATTGCTTCCAAGGCAGTTTAGTGATAAGAAACTCGGGAGTATGGGTGAAGAGATTGCTTTTCTGTGCTCCACATAGACAATGACAGACACAAGTAACAGTAATCTACAATCCTAAATATGTGGCTTTCTAATTTTCCCTGGGGCAGGGATTGAGGTCATCATCCCAGTTAGCCAGAAGAGGAAATATGTGGAGAGTTATGTATATGGGAGATTTTTATGGTGAAGGTCTTGAAATGGCACATGTTTTTTCCACTTGCTTTCCATTGGCTAAAACTCAGCTACTTGACTCAACCCAATTGCAAAGTAGACTGACAAACATATTTGAGCTATGTGCTTAGGAAAAGAGGAGAATGGATCCTGGTGTACATCTGGCCATTTCTACTGTACTTGGAAGTGATCTAATTTCCAAGTATGTATACATCCAATCATGTATTTTGGCATTCAATAAAAAGAATTCTAAAGGATTAACTGAAATTCTTAGTTTTTATCCAGCTGTTTGGCATTATGCAAGTACAGAAAATAGTCATTCACTAATGCTTTTAGGATTAAAGGTACCTACAATATTTGGATACATACTATTGTAACATAAGGTAAATAACTTAAGCATACACTAAGAGGATAATTACAATTTTATGTTTCATAATTCAATAATTTCCCCCCCAGTTTTTACAAATAGAAAATGCAATTAAGTGTTCTAGAAATAGACTTACAGATGGTCCAAATGAAAATGTATGGAGGTGGATAAATCCGACATGTTGAATCAGTCCTATAAATAAATTCCCTTTCAGTTGAGTTTTACAGGTTTCTAAGAGCATATTTTCAGGCTCATCTTTTTTTGGATTATCTGTATTCTACGTATGTATGCATTCATAGGCTTGTAATAAAGTTATAGAGAGCTGAAGGAGTACAAATTATATTTTAGTAGCAAAACAGTAAAACAATAATTAGGAATAAATAAGGACTAATTATCAGTCATATTACTCTTTGTAGAAAAACAATATTAACCAAATGCAGATAAGTATCAGAGTTCACAATGTTATTTGCTTATCTAGTTCTCCTGAACCCTACCCTATCCTTGCCCTACTGTGCACAGTAATGATTCTGCCACTGGTAGACAGCCCCACCTTTCCCAGGACAGTGCTGAATGAACACAGGCTGAAATAAAGCCTGGCAATTCTTAGCATGATACATATTTTCAGACAGACCTAGATTGGAAGTGCAACTGTACTACTAATTAGATGTATGCCCTTGGAAAATTGACAGGTTCCTCAGACTCTCTAAACCTCAATTTCTTTATGTGTAAAATGGGAATGAAGACACCTCCTCCTACATTTTCTGTAGGGAATAAATGAGATAATCTATGCTTAGTGGTTATCACAAAACTGATGTATGGATACTGTTCCATCATGTTAGAATTATCTCTATTATTTACACACACACATGCACACACACACACACACACACACCATTTACCCTAGTTAATGGTGTTAATGGTGTCCAAACAACAGTTCTTAGTTTAGACTGAAATGTTTGACAATTTCATTGACCATGTAGTGTTTCATCTACATTATCAAATGCTGATCCCTAAATATACTGTAGGAGTTTGATCCCTCTGTTTAGTCTGGGGTTGGGGCTTAGATTTCACAGAGGTCTCCTCAGTTTTTGTCTTAAGCCCCGGAAAACCAGCTAGTGTCCCGCTCTCATGCTTCATTTATATGAAACTTTTTGGAGGTTGGACTAAATTCATTGCTTTTTCCTCCTTATTTTACCAGCGGTTCCAATAATCTACCTTACTCCTTGCTGGTCAGCCAGATTTGCATCTCAGAGAGGGCTGCCAATGGACTGCATTTACCAAGGCCCAACTTTTGAGGCTGCTTTGATTTTATTTGATTTTTTAATTTTATGATTATTTTTTAAAACCTTCCTCTGACTTGCTTGCCCTGCCTTCAGTGTGCCGTGTCATCACCCCAGTGTCTTCCACACAGCTTGGCCATTCTTCCCCTTTGCGTAAGAGATATGACACTTTCAAAGTAAATTATTTATATCTGTTATAAATAATTATTTTATTTTTATGATCACTATTTTTTTCTGAGGTAATTTTATATACTGTTTTTAAAATCTGTATATCCGATTTAGTAACAGCTGATGCATAAGAGTCAATTCATAGGATAAAAGATGATAAATTCATACCTTTGTTTATCCCATGTTTTGATGGTTACATGATTATATTCCAGTTTTGATATTTTGATATAATTTTTGATGAAAAGTTGAGTTGGAAAAACCAAAATGGCATGCAATTTTCCATTTAGGGCTTCCCCCCCCCCAAATTTCATATATATTCATATATAAAATATAAAATACATATGAAAACATACATATTCATATATATATGAAATATATATAAAGACATATATTTTAATATATACAAATATATATGAATATAAATATATATATTTAAATAAGAATACATCTGTCCTTTTATATAGTAAATTTATTTTAACATCACTCCACTTTGAAACTACTCACATTTTAATTATTAACTCAAGGGGAAAATTCTGCCTTAATGCAAATATTTTTTTGCGTCATATGAGTATTAATTCTTTTATCTGATCATTCATTGTTTCATTTCATTACCCTGTGCCAAGATATCATATTTGATGTTGGTTTTTCAAAAAAAAGAATAAGACAGATACTGTCCATATTTTCAGATCATACACTCTTGCAGCCCATGAAGCTAAAATAATTATCTTTAAGTGGAACACATTTCATCTGTGAGATCGTTCATTCTTTCATTACGTAATTACTGAACATGTATCCATGCTACATACACTGACTGTTTCCTGGGTTGCTGGAACACAGTAGCCAATAAGAAAATCAATTATTACCACTTTCTAAACCCACCTTAGACAAAATCAAATTGTTGTCTTTTATGCAGTGGAATTCAGAATACACAACCTCAGCCCTATAGAAACAGGGCATCAGAGAGATGGGAGGAGGGCTGGGTCTTCCAGGGATTTTTCTGCTGCAGTGTCTCTGTATGACTCTTCCTCCTCCCTATCATCTCCATTCTTCTACTTCCTGGGATTTAGGATGAAATGGCAAAATCAGGTTCTATTCCAAACTCAGTTCCTCTCCAGCCATTTTGGTATAGTGAAGCAGTGAACTCAATAAAGCAAATGCCTGCTTCATCTTTTTCTGCAAATACTATAAGCTTGAATGGAAAGGAAGTCCTGCCTATGTAAAAAAAAAAAAAATCTCATCTCCTGGATTGCCATTATGAACCTATGAAGTGATAATAACTCCTTTTTGAACTGCTTTCTAAGTATTAAGAAATATAAAAAAATTTAATTGTCCTTGATTATTATATAATCCTTAGGCTACTCATTAAACTCAAATAAATGGGAACACTAATCTCAAAGATTGTAACTAATCTCAAGGATTATAACACTAATCTCAATTCTTATATGAATTGTTTAGGGTGTCAACAAATTAGGACCCCGATGCTCTTAAAATGGACTTTGTTTTAAAGGGGTCAGTCAGAATCATGCAAAGGATAATGCTGTATTATTAGAACTTAATAATGATGTCAAGAACTAAGAGACACAGCTCCAGCTATTTGAAAACTTTTCTTCACAACTGGAAGCATTTGTCTATATAATTCCAAATCTATGAAAGTTTCAATTTTAGCTACCTACAAATAATTTAGATTCTCAACTTGTCACTTAATTTTCTATAAAATTCACATTGGAAAAACCAGTAAAATTTTGATATTCACTGATTGGGGGGGGGGTGAGGTGAATTTCACCCTTAGAAAAATAAGGTAATATTTAACTAAATTTGACCATTAATGATATCACATGTTAGATTCTGATATTGGAATGTTATATTATTTTTTCAGCTCTGGTCTCACTATAAGTTAGGGATGTGCATTTTTATACCAATTATAAGATTATTGTGCATATATTTTCCTCCATTCAATTTGACTGCAAATCAGTGCAGCAGATCCAATGACAAAATGGTATAGAATGTCCCTTACACTCTTTCCTTCTCCCTCTTTCCCTGTCTTCTTCCCTTCCTCCTTCCTTCCCTCCCTCCTTCATTAGTTTGTTCCTTCTTTCCTTCCTTCTTCCTTCCTTCTTTCCTTCCTTCCTTCACCCTCCCTTTCTCCCTCCCTTCCTTCCTCGCTTCCTTCTTTCCTCTTTCTTCCTTAGAATTGTTCTCATGCATTATAATTGTTCTCTAATAATTAATATTTGTTATAAGGATATAAGATTAAATAAGGATGACCTTTTGGCTCATACTTTTAATTTAGAACTCATTGCTAGGTCAAGATGAAAGCTGGACCTCATCACTGACAGATTTCAGGAGTGTGTGACATTATGTCTCTTAAAGATTTCATCTCATGTACTGTGTTTCTACCATAGATGACATAGCCTTCAGCTTGAATTATGTGGGGGAGAGAGGAAAGGAATAATTCAGATTAAGCCTTAAAGAAAATCTAAGGTTGAGCATAGCACTCAGCAGAAAAATGGTCCCATTAGCTTCTGCATGGGCTGCTTCCTAGACTACACATACAGTAGGGTTTTATCTGACTCCTTGTCTCCAGGCATCTTTCCTTTAACTTAGAATGAATAATTACTGCTGCTTTTAAGACTTTTAAAGAGAAATCACAAAAAAATACCATTTTTCTTTTTATAACTGTGTAGAGAAACAAATGGAAGACAACAAAGCTCTTTAAGGCAATGACTTAAATTAACTATGCTGGACAGACCCCAGTGCTATTCAGAAAAATAGACAAGGAAAGGGATTCAAATTCTCTTTAAATTCAGCAGGAAAAACCCCTCAAAATACTCTACAATCATAAAATATTTCTCTGTTAACATTGCAAGAAAAGTACTTCTTTCCTGGGCTATTAATTTTATAATTATATAATGAGTTAAGAAAGAGAAAATTACATGCATATATACATATATGCATAATTATATATGCCACATAGATGTATACAGTAGTCCTCCACTTATCTGTGAGGGACATGTTCCAAGATTCACAGTGGATACCTGAAACTATAGATACTACTCAACCCTATATATACTATGTTTTTCCCTATACATACATACTTCTGATAAAGTTTAGTTTATAAATTAGGCACAGTAAGAGATTAACAGCCATAACTACTAACAAAATAGAACAATTACAGTAATATAATGTAAACATGCCTTGCGAATGCTGTCTCTTTTTCTAATTTTCCCTCTCAAAATATCTTACTGTACTGCACTCACCCTTCTTCTTGTGATCATGAGATGATAAAATGCCTCTGTGATGAGAGGAAGTGAGGTGTGATGTTGTCTTAGGCTATGATTGACCTTCTCACTAGACATCAGAAGGAGAATCATCCATTTCTGGCCTAGTGATTGACCTCAACTATCTGAAATCACGGAAAGCAAAATGGCAGATAAGAGGCAACTACTATATACATATATTATACATGCACACAAGTACACACTTTCATACATCTGTGAATTTATCATGATTTTCTCCGTGTTTCACTACAGTAACACACTGAAATTGTAGCAGCATCAGCATAGAGAATATCATTAAGTCATCCAATATATTCCCTTGCTGAAGAGAAGTTGGTGTCTATAGAATATTTTCCAATCTTTTGCCACTTCATGGTTAAATCATTAAGCCACAGGGACTTCATGGATTTCCTTTGAAAGAGTGTTCCATAGGCTGAGACATTTGTGTACAGGGATTTTATCATTTAAGATGATTATTACCTTCATATCTATCAAGAGAGATTGTAATTATAAGAGCATCCTAGCTGATCATATTCTGTTTGTTGTACCTACCAAGTTGTTTACACAGTTTCACTCTAAAACACCTGGCTTGCTGGTTAGTCATGCTCTGAGATTTGGGTAAATTATTAGTCAAATAATTTTTTTATTTAGCTTCAAAAGAAAGCCTTATTTTGGAAATCTTTCAGCTCCTGATGTCCAGAAATCCCCATACCATTCAGTGGTTATGGGGTCCTAAGTGTGGGAGCCAACTCTCAACGAGATCTTTATCCCTTATGGTAGCCAGTGTAGAAAGGAGGTACTTCATGAAGCAATTATTGAATTAAATCCAAAACTTGTCTTCTTGGGCTGAATTTCTATTGAAAATATAGCACTTGCAGTCAGAATTTCAAAGAGCAGATGTGTTTATTCCTAAAAATGGGCTCTTCTGTTAGATTCCAGTTAGATTGTCTCCTACATCAGGTATTATATCATTGCTTGCTATATAGGGTATTACCTTAATAATTCATGGTTATGCTCACTCTTTCAACATTCTTTTTTCCCTACATCTATGGTTATTGGAAGATTTTGATACAGTCTTCAGCAGCGCACATAAGACGGGGAGCCAAGGATAAAATTGTGGGTCATAGTAAAATAGAATAAAAGCCTCCTGGGAAACAGAAATAGAAAGAATCAGCACAGTCATATGGGTTAGCTTTCTAGATTTTTTTTCAATTCATAAGTGCCAAATTATTTTAACATTACATATTTAGTTGAACTAAATATTATACTTAAAAGTTTCATGTAGAATGGAATAGAGCTATACAATTTTCAGAAAATATCTCTGCTTACAATTGAAGTATATTCCCCCACTGCGTTAGCTGACATTGTTAAAGATTCTTCTTTAATGCTATGGTTTTCTTCTTCATTCTGGAAGAGCTCTTCAGCTTCTAGGTATTCAAAACTTGTAACATCAACGTGGGCATAGTTACAAGTTCTTTGTGGATATTGACCCAGGCTATTATTACTATTAGGGTCATCACAATACTTAATAATAAATTTCTATTACAACTTTATTGTCTCCTTTGGGTAAATCTCCAGCTTGTGGGCCCACAAAACTTACAACATCTTAGACAATAACTTTCATAAGGTCTTTGTAGCTACTGACATGACACCACACCATGAGCGTTCATGGTAGCAGTAAATAACAAATATTCATTGGACTCTTATGACAGCCCTCTCTTCATCTGCTACTTTAGATTCTCCATGATTTTGATGCAAGACCAAGCAGGACCTTTTCACAGCTTTCAGAAAATATTATTTCATGAAGCAGTTTTTGATTTTGGAGTCTTAACCAAAAATGTGTGAGATTGCTGGAGGGACAAGATAATGCTGTGCATGAATTCCACGAACAGATTTTCACTTACCATTATTTTTCCTTGGCCATATCAAGGGTTTTCTGATCCTCAAATAACACCAAGTCTAAACTATTTTTCTTGCAGGCTTTCTTCATGATTTTAAATTCCTCTTCTCTCTATCACACAAGGAAATGTTTTGATTATTCTACCATTATGTGAGCCCTTGCGATGGTACCCTTCCACCAAAAGCATTTAACTTGGTGTTTTACCCTAACAGATTATTCCCAGAAAGGAATTCTTTGAATTTTATCTTTTCAATATCACTACACATAAAATGAGTAAAATCTGAGATAAGAGTGAATTTCAATTTAGCATGTCTTTGATATGATACCATGCTAGGCACTGAAAGAAGCTAAGTTTAAAGGAGAATGATTCTTGACTGCTATCTATTAATGTGTAAAAACAAAAAAAAATTCCTCCAAACTTAGTGGCCTAAGAAAACTTTTATTATCACAGAGTTTCTGTGGGTCAGGAATCCAGGCATGGTGTGGCTGGGTCCTCTCACTGAGGGTTTCTGACAAAGCTATGATCAAGCTGTTGGTCATGTTTGCAGTACCTCAAAGTTCAACTAAGGCAGTATATGCTTCCAAGCTCATGAGTACTTCTTGGTGAGATTTAGTTCCAGTGGGCTATTGGACTGAAGGCATTATTTTTCCTGCTCATTATTGGCCAAAGCTACTCCCACCCCCATTGATTGCTAGATGAGCCTCCCTATAGGGCAGCTCACAATATGGCAACTGGCTGCATCAAAGTGAGTAAGACAAAGATAGGAAGGGGCATTAGGAAGGCACAGCCTTTTATAACCTAATCTTGAAAATGACATCACATATTTTTGCCATATTCCATTCTTTAGATGCTAGTGCCTAGATCCAGCCCACACTCAAAGAGAAGAGATTACACAAAAGCATGAATACCAGGAGTCAGGAGCTATTGTGTGCCATCTTAGAAGGCTGTCTACCAGAATTGAGAAAATAACAGCCAAAAAGTTGATATAAAATATAAATCACAATTTATAACAATAAATGATTTAGCTCATCATCTTCCTTTTAGCATATAGTACCTACTGAATATTGAATATTGCTGTTGAAATAGATGCCTGAATCCCCACCGCTTTCCCATTTTAGGGACTCAAGTTCTCATTCCTTCCCCTACTGGGAGGTTTGGCTGACTGATGCCTCTCAACTGTGTCCTTAGAACTCTGCTTCAGTTGAAGACAGCTCCATTGTCAAAGGCCACTCCCCTTCTTGGGGATACCTTACATCTAATGACTGATCAATTTTCCATTTTAGAGGTCCATTTCCCTTGCCTCAGTGTTGGACAGCTCTGAAGGCCCATCCCAGCTGCAGGGCTTCTTTTAAGTCAGCTGAGATCATCGGTGTAACTGTACCGCAGTACAACTCAGCCTCTGTCTACCCAGTCTGGCTCATTTCAGTGCTCTACAAGTGATCCCTAGAGCACTCCCCAGTAAATTCTCTGCATTTGAATCTGTGACTCATGGTCTGTTTCCTAAGGAAACTCAACCTGCAACATCTCTACTTTTAACTTTCTGTATAAGGGGAAAACAGCTAACATACAAATACTGAAATGTCAGTATGGAATCTGTAGACATTTTATTATATTTACACCCCTCTTGAAAGGGATGTTGAAGGGGATTCTTGACTAAGAATCTCAAGTCATGATGTCAGAAATTTTCACTGCTCCCCGCTCTAAAGAATTTTAAAAAGAGTCTAAAACCAAGCACTTGATTTTCATCAAAAATTGCTATAATACACAGCCATTTTCATTTACTACAGAAGCCATTATTATGGATATAGTTCATTATATTCTTTCAGTCCCTTAAAAATAAAGCTTTAATTGAAATCTTCACCCAGTATTAGTAATGAATAAGTTCATTTTCTTATACACTGATTTGGCTCATACTTCTAATCCAGACTATGGAGCAAATTTGTCACTTGCTGTAGGAAATCATCAGGAGCAAAACGAAACCAAAACACAAAACACCAAACTCTTAATACGAAATGTGAAGTTTGTTTGAAAGTAAAGTTATGCTATCACATTATATAATAATTACAATAATCCTCACAATATGGTTACTCTATACCATAATTTCCCTACTTTCTTAAGATGGAATTCACACAGATCTTAGTGAAATGTGGCAATTAAGATGATGAGAGATGGAAAAGGGTCTAGGAAGTGTCCTTAAGTAGGATTAAAAGGGAACACAAAAGAATTAAGTTGAAACACCGTAAGTGTTGGGATTTACGTTTTCATTATGAATTTCCCCTGGACTTCTTGCTTTCTGATCCATTTGTCCACTTTTCAGCTGCATTGCTCTCATCTCCGGGAGGAAGCCTGGCCTCCGAAGGCTGCGTTTTCCAGTCCCTTGTGGCAACTGACTTGTAGGGAGATTGGAGGAGGCTGACAAGCAGGGGGGAAATATGGTACCTCTTGCTCTCTCTCTGCATTGGTGGTGTCTTCAAAAGTGGCTGCTTCTCCTCTGTGGCTCCAGCTCCTACTGTCTGAGGTCAAGCAGCCATACCAGCCTTTTCTATCCCTCCAGCCCGGCTGTGCTAGCTGGTCTCTGTTGTTGCTAGTATTTGGATTGCTTCACCAACCACTTTGGCTCTTCAGCTTTTTCTGTTACCTGTGCAGTAAAGTCTGCTGTATTTCCATGTGATTTAAAGTAGAATGATAAGTAGAATGATTTATGGTTGCACCTGGGTGTACACAACTACCTGAACTACACGCCTGTTTGTTGCAACAAAAAATCCCAGACAGACACAAGAGGCCTTTTTACCATGAAGGGAAAAATAATTAGTCTTCAAAATAACCTAATATGATGCTATTATCGTTATCATCCACATTTTACAGAAAAGAAAACTGGGCTCAGCAAGGATAAGTATTTTGCTTATGATCACATATAGAATGCATAGTTTACTGTGCGTTGTGTGACTGGTCGTACAACTTGATGGAATCCTGATTCCACCTCATATGAGCCAGGCAAATTACTTAACCAACCTGTGCTAAGTTTTCCCATCTATAGGATAGGGATTTTAGTCATAACTACCTCAAAAAAGTATGAAAATTGAAAAAATGTTAAAAGTTGCTAGCACATAGCATATGCTCAATAAAAGCTGGTTATTATTATTATTATTAGCCATGTGGCTTCAGTATTGTTTTTAATTATTTGAAAACACAAACCAAGTTACAATTATTCCTCCTAGGATTTATGGCTCAATGTTTAAGTTTTGAAAAGAAACATTTACAAATGTATGACATGACATCATATTGAACAATAATTTTTAATTTAGTTAAAAATCTATTCCTCTACCCCTGATTATCTGAACAGTTTAGAAGAGCAAGATTGATTTCTTTTGTGGAATAGTCAAGAGCTCCACAGTGGCCTAAGGCACCAAATGATCGCAAACCATCATCCTGCAATTAAAATGGCCAGAGCTGACCTGCTCTTTATTAAACATTAATCTTTGGCTTCTTCTGAATGCACCAGTGAGTTCAAGGTCTGGATATGTATGACTCATGTTAGCTCTGTGCCATTAAGCTGTTTTATAGGAGAAAACTATTCTTCATTGCATTGAGCCTGACACTTGAGATTCTTTTTATAATTTGAAAATTGGCAGTTTGGAGTATATTTAAATGAAAAATGCTAGCTATTGTAATCACCATTTGCTGATAGAAAAATGATTTCACCATTCAAATAACTGTAGAGTACATACTATGGCCTCAGACTACCATGGACATATATTAACATTTTATGTATAATATTAACAGTCTTTTTATAATATTTTTTATTCTCAGTATTTATGCTTGGTAGCATTCTTAACAGTATACAGACTACACGAGTAAGTTAAATTATGCTGTTTATTTGTAATAGTGTGAAACAAAAACACAAGCCAATGCATATTTTGTAAATAAAAATTTGGGGCTGATTAGCATTACAATTGTATATTTTACAATGTTTTTGAGGCATGGGTGTATCTCTAAGCAACACAAAATAAGTGTGGGTGAAATAATTAATTGGAGTAGTGGGATAGGTAATTGTACTAAATATTAGTTTTTGTTTTTTATTTTAACACTCATATGCTTTTACCATATGCAAATATCTAATTGCTTTCTATAGACATTTCCTCTGATTTCTTCCACTGTATATCTTTTACACGACTACAAAGGCTAACCTATGACAATCTTGTTTATTTTGACTGTTGAATAAATATTTAGGAGATTTTGAAATTAACTTGGTAACTGGGTGCCACATCACTATTGGATATTAATTTTAAATTTGGTAGTATTTTATGGTGTTTTTGTATGGTGATATTTTAGTTGAATCTTAGCAGAGTCTTTACATATAAATGGATGGATATAGTACTTTTCTTTTTATTATTTTTGCAAATGATTAAAATTACACTGAAAACACTTGGGCCAGAATTGTTGTCCCTTATGCATATTTTTGCTCAAGCAGTTATGGGAAAACAGATCTGTTTACTGATGTCATTCAAATAGAGGAAGCTTCTTTATTAGTGATAATCTGTTATAAAAATGTATAATATCCAGTTTTTTTACGATGCAGATAATCAAAAGGATATCCAAATTTAATGACAATTTCAAATTAAACCTAAGTTTTTAAGTTAGTGTCTCTGAAAAGAAATATAATGCTCATCTAACTATAATGCTTATCTAACCTTCATATATCTTAGGTTTTTAAACTAAATGTACAAACAAACATGATTTATACTGGAGTGGAAAGATGCAGACTAAGTTTACACTAAGGATTTGTAAGGATGAAATTTATGAGGACAGGGAGGGTTGAAGGCAACATTAAAAAAATCCATCATTTTCTTCAAAATTTGAAATTTACAAAGGAATGAACTACTCTTCCATAATTCAAAATAAAACATAAATATTTTGTGCAAAATTTTTCATTCATCACATATATTGATTAACATAATGACAGCTTAACTGAAATCAGTGTAACAGTCGGACAAATCTAAATACTTTATGTGATATAAACCAACAGATATTCCCTTAATGCTTTTCTTACACCAATCATTCTATTTGAAGAGGTCACCCATCAATGATGAGATCATTTTTAAACTAACAGGAAAGAAACTTCAATTGAATTAACCTCTTTGTTGGACAAGTGGGGAAAAACCCAAAACTGAAGTCGAGAGGGTCCAAATGGCTTTCCCAAAAACATTTGGTGTGCAGACCAAAAGCCTGTTTTTATCAACTGAGTATAGACTAGCTCAGTCATGCAAGTCACTTATCATAATGAAATTAATTCTTGCAATTACACGTAGACTACCGAAGCTTCTAATATGGATTTTTAGATCTAGATAGAAATGGGCTCACTTTCAGGCTTTGCTTATCAAGCTATTAAATCTTGGGCAAGAGCCTGAAATTCCAGAGACTTCATATACTAAATATATAATTTATCTGTAATGAAGATCACTATGCATGTGAGAGTTAGAAATTGTAAAGCCAAGTGGTAGCAGTGCTTGATTCATGGTTGTGGCTCAATACTTGGTAATCCGGGAAAATCTGCTATTTGAATAAGGATCGAAAAGATTGTAAGATAAAGAAGTTACTTGGTTTATTTTATATTCCCCTACATTTCCTGAATTATTTTCTGGTTGCGTTGTTGTATTAATTTCCTCTTATGCATCAATCTCGGAGGTCATGTTGATATTTACATTTCTGATTCCTCCCAAATTTGGTGCCCTCCCCATCGCATCTTTATTTTGCCATTGTTGGTAGATCATGCAGAATGTATGCATGTGCTGGAACTGTGTCTATCTAGGAGTTAAATGTCTTTGATAATAGCTGCTAAGACCCACATCTATTTGTGATCATTGCCCCCATTAGAACCGCATAATGTATGACAAGAACAAAATCTCTTGATCTTAAAAATGATTTCTATTATGCATTATTATTAATAATAGTAATGACTGTTGAGCATGGAAGAATAAACTTAGGAGCTAACTCACATCCTGGAGTTCTGTATAAATTCTCTCTTATTAGTTCTAAATATAAGATATCGGAAAAGATGCCATAAGGGAAATATGAGGATAATCACACCCTGACAGCTTCCTTGCTGGGCTTGTTTCTAGCTCAAAGAGACTTAATCAGTTTGTCAAGTAGAATTCACAGCAGTAGCTCAAGAATCTAATAACACATATGATGTATACCATAGACATATGCAACATATTAGGGAACAGAATTTGGAGAACATCAGTGCTGGGTATTTTGCCTCTGTGAAGACATGATAAAGGTAGTGTAGCTTTTCCTTCTGTCCTTCTGTGACTCAGTCCTTCTGAGACTCATCTCTTAAAATCTTGTGGCTGCGTGGTAGATATTTTTGAGGGCCATGGCAGCAGCTCTGAACTTTATTGTGGTTTTTGTTGCTGCAATCCAACTAGGTCACAAGCAATTTCAACAAAAGCCTTTTAATAACAACCATAATGGTTACTATTTGTTAAATTCTTATGAGGTAAAGACTGTGCTAATGTAGGAAAATTGTCTTATATACCTCAATATGAATACAAGGAATAAGCCATATTGTTATTCCATTTTACAAAAGCAAAAAAGAGACTATAAAAAGTCTATAGCTAGAATTGGCAGAAACAGGATCACGTTTATCTGTTACCAAATCATAAGATCTTGGGCTATACTGCTTCCTGCCCAATCTGTCTTAACTTAGTTGTTATTACTGTTGTTGTTGAGTATTTGTCTAAGTCAGGAGATAGGAAAATGAAAACTGTGCATTACAGTCGATGTTCATTCTGAGATATCCCTTGTGAAGTTGATTCCTGTCTGTTCTGAAGCCTACCTACTGGAAAGTTCAATTATTTAGAATACTATAAAGATTTTATATATTAATTTCTGTGTTTGAGGCTTCTGTCTAAAGCATTTTCAGACTTGAAAAAGTGTTTTAAATTTTCTAAGATTTTGGGATATGGTGAAATATGAATTTTTGAGCAAAGACTACACTATAATTTTCTCCACATGCATGAACTAAAGACATAAAAGATGCAGATAGAATAGAAATCAAAGGAGCATTGGTGTAGAAAAGCTAGTGGCAAGCAAAAATTTAGCTCCAGTAAATGAATGGCTGATCCATCAGTCCTTTCCTTTGAAGTTTTGATCTAAAAGAACAACAACAAAAAGAAGCTGAGGAAGAAAAAAAAACAAACTTGTTCCACAAAAGTAAAACTAAATCTAAGTTAGGTAATTTCATCTTTTTTTAAGCATCTGAAACAAGTCACCTGTAGGATGAAGTACAGTTAAGCAACAGGACATCTTCTACTTTCTTAAATGAGAATGGAGGGAAACCATTTTTAAAATAAGCCAGTATCAAAGGAAGTGTCCCTTGATTCACTCATGGCACCAAGCTGGTCAGATGCTGTGATCATTAATGCACTCCAGGGCAAACTCATTTGACATTTCCTTAAGAAATACAGAGAGATGTGAGGAATAATTTAAAATCAGCCTCATGTAAACATCTTGGGTTTGTCTTGATTGTGTAAAGGATGTTAATCACACTCATTTGGAGAAATGTGCTAATATGATACATATAAATGGAATTAAGTTTACTGAATTACACAAACACTCGAGAGAGGCAAAAACTTACAAACTATTTGGGGGTTTAACAAAATTGCAAAGGGAAAATAGGTTTAGATGCTCCATTTATTTATCAAATGTTTACTGACCTCTATGATTGACAATATGAGGGTGACTTAAAAGAGGGAGTAACCCCAGAGCTTTGAAGGATAAATAGGAGTTTTCTAGAAATATGAGAATTGTAAGGCAAAGGAAAGAGGAGAAGAAGAGAGTGGAGAAATAATACAAAATAATACAGGGTTCAACCATTATGTGAGCATCTTGAATCACCTATACTATAATCCCTTGGAGGGTTTGTTCAAAATGAGGTTTCTGTGCCTTGTCCCATGCCAACTCAATCATAATCAGTGATGGCAGAGAGCAAGAATTTGCATTTTTAATGGGCACACTTAGGCTGTTTTTTATAAACATTACAATTTGAAAATTGTTGCTGTAGATAATAGAAGTATGTAGCCTCAAGCAACAGAACTGCATGATCTATTTTACATTTACAAAGAATATGCTGATAACCTATAAGTAGTAAGAATGAATTGCAATTGAAGGAAAGAGACCTGTTAAAAGACTAGCGCACTGATCTTTACCTCTCTTTCCCTTTTCAGTGGACTTCAATCAGGCTTTTGTTCTTAAACTCTCTCGTCAAGGTTACCAAGGATCTTTAACTTTCCAAATTGTGAATTCTCAAACTACATCTCAACAGCCTGTGAAAATAATGATCACCCACTCTAAAACATTGAATATTCTTGACTCTTAAGAAACCACCTATCATTTTATTAATGTGGCATATCACATTGATTGATTTGCGGATGTTGGGAACCATCCTTCCAAACCTGGGTTAAATCCCACTTGGTCATGGTATATAATCCTTTCAATATATCATTGAATTCTCTTTGCTAATATTTTGTTGAAGATTTTGCATCTTTGTTCATCAAAGATATTGGCCTATAATTTTCTTTTCTTATGGTATCCTTATCTGATTTTGGTATCAGGGTGAGACTGGTCTCATAAAATGAACTTGGAAGAGTCTCCTCCAATCAATTTTTTTTTTTTTGGAAAAGTTTGAGAAGGATTGGTATTAATTCTTTAAATGTTTGGTAGAATTCACCACTGAAGCTTCTGGTCCTGAACTTTTGTTTGTTGGGAGGTCTTTGATTACTGATTCAATCTTACTAATCATTGGTCTGTTCAGATTTTCTATTAGTTTGTGATTCAGTATTAAGAGGTTGTATGTTTCCAGGGTGCCTGGGTGGCTCAGTCAGTTAAGTGTCTGACTTTGGCTTAGGTCACGATCTAGTGGTTTGTGAGTTTGAACCCCACATCAGGCTCTGTGCTGACAGTTCAGAGTCTGGAGCCTGGATCCTGCTTCAGATTCTGTGTCTCCTTCTCTCTCTCTGCCTCTTCCCTACTCACACTCTGTCTCTCTCTCCCTCAAAATAAATAAACATTGAAAAAAATTTTTTTAAAAGAAGTTGTGTGTTTCTAGTAATTAATCCATTTCTTCTAGAATGTGCAACTTTTTGGCAAATAATTGTTCACAGTAGTCTCTTACAATCTCTTGCATTTCTGTGGTATTGCTTGTCATATTTCCTCTTTCAATGCAGATTTTATTTATTTGAGACTTCTCTGTTTTTTTCTTCCTTTCATTTTTTACACCCCATTAACACAATGAAAGATAAAAATAATGCAATCATCTCAATACAGAAAAAAGATTTGTCAAAATGCAACATCCATTCATGAAAAAAATGCTCAACAAAGTGGGGATAGAGAGAATGTACCCCAACATAATAAAATCCACATATGACAAGCCCACAACTAACATCATACTTAATGGTATAAAGTTGAAAGTTTTTCCTGTAAGATCAGGACAAAGACAGATGCCTATTCTCACGACTTTTATTCAGTATAGTATTGGAAGTCCTTGCCAGAACAATTAGGCAAGAAAAATAAATAAAAGGCATTTAAATTAGAAAAAAAAGAAGTAAAACTCACTATTGACAGATGACACACTATCCAAAGAAATCTACAAATTCAGTGGAATCCCTATCAAAATTCCAGTGGCATTCTTCACAGAAATTTAAAAAAAAATCTTAAAATGTGTATGGAACCACAAAAGACTTTGGATAGCTAAAGCTGTCTTGAGAAAGAAGAAAAAGAAGAATAAAGAAAGGAACCAAGAGACCTTACTCTTGTTTACTTCAAATTATATCACAAAGCTATAGCAATCAAAGTAGTATGGTATTGACATAAAACCAGATACATTGATTAATGCAACAGAATAGAGAGCCCAGAAATAAACTCATACATATATGGTCAATTCATTTATGACAAAGGAGCCAAGAACACACAATGGAAGAAACAACAGTCTTTTATTTTTTTTTCTTTTTTAATGTTTATTTATTTATTTTGAGAGATAGAGAGAGAAAGCATGAAGGGGGGGAAGGGCAGAGAGAGAGGGAGGGAGAATCCCAAGCAGGCTTGGTGCTAAAAGCACTGAGCCTGACCTGGGGATTGATCTCATGACTGTGAGATCATGACCTGAGCTGAAATCAAGAGTCAGATGCTTAATCAACTGAGCTACCCAGGTGCCCCAAGGGCAGTCTTTTCAATAAATGGTACTGGGAAAACTGGAAAGCTACATGTAAAAGAATGGAACTGGGCCACTATTTTATACCATACAATCAAAGTAACTCAAAATAGATTATAGACTTGTATGTAAGACCTGTAGCTATAAAACTCTTAGAAGAAAACGCAAGCATTAAGCTCCTTGATGGCAGTCTTGGTAATGACTTTTTTGTATTTGACACCAGAAGTAAAGGCAACAAAAAGCAAAATAAACAAGTGGGACTACATCAAACTAAAGTCTTCCACACAACAAAGGAAGCCATCAACAAAAAGAAAAGGCAATGTACAAAATGGGAGAAAATTTTTCAAATTGTATATCTGATAAGGAATCAATATCATGATATAGAAAGAACTTGTACAATTAAATAACAAAAACCCAAACAATCTAACTATATAATGAGCAGAGGATCTGAATAGATGTTTTTTTTTTCCAATAAGACATACAGAGATCACCAAAGGATTTATGAAAAGAAACTCAACATCACTAATGATCAGGGAATTGTAAACCAAAACCACAATGAGATATCACATTATAACTGTCAGATTGGCTATTAACAAAAAGATGAGTTGGCAAGGATGTGGAGAAAAGGGAATCCTTCTGCACTGTTGGTGGGAATGTAAACTGGCACAGACACAATGGGAAACAGTGTAGAGGTTCTTCAAAAAGTTAAAGTGGAACTACCATATGATCCAGCAATTCCACTTCAGGGTATTTACCTAAAGAAAATAAAAACACTAATTTGAAAAGATACATGCACCCACATGCCCACTGCAGTATTATTTACAATATCCAATATATGGAAACAAACTAAGTGTGAATTAACAAATGAATGGATAAAAAATACAGTAAGTATATTCAATGAAATATTATTCAGCCATAAAAAGAATTAAATCTTACCATTTGTGACACCATGAATGGCTGTTGAGGGCATTGAGTGAAATAAGTGAAATAAGTCAAACAGGAAAAGACAAATACTATATGATCTCATTTATATGTTGAATATAAAACAAAAGCAAACTACCCCATGTTCCAGCAATTGCATTACTAGGTATTTACCCAAAGGATACAAAAATAAAGATTCAAAGGGATACATGCACCTTGATGTTTATAGCAGCATTATCAACAGTAACCTACACACAGACATACACACACACACACACACACACACACACACACACCACAATGGATTATTACTCAGCCATCAAAAAGAATGATATTTTGCCATCTGCAATGATGTGGATAGAGAGTGTATTATGCTAAGTGAGAGAAATCAGTCAGAGAAAGAAAAATACAGTATGATTTCACTCCTATCTGGATATTAAGAAACAAAAACAAAACAGATGAACATATGGGAAGAAAGAGGGAAAGAGAGAGGGAGGTAAACCATAAGAGATTCTTAAAGATAGAGAACAAACTGAAGGCTGATGGAGGGACATGGGTGGGGGATGCGCTAGATGGGTGATGGGTATTAAGGAGGGTACTTGTTATGGTGAGCAATGGGTGTTAGTTGGAAGTGATGAATCACTGAATTCTAATCCTGAAACCAATATTTCACTGTATGTTAACTAACTAGAATTTAGATAAAAATTTGAAAAAAAAGAAATAAAAACAAAAATAAGCTCATGGATACAGCGAACAGACTGGTGGTTGCCAGAGACATCGGGTTGGGGTGGGTAAAAAACGTAAAGGGAGTCAAAGGTTTAAATTTGCAATTATAAAATAAATAAATCATGGGAATGAGATGTATGGCACGGTGACTATAGTTTCTAATACTGTACCATTTATGAAATTGCCAGGAAAGTAATCTTAACAGTTTTCATCACAAGAAAATAGAATTCTCTAACCATGTATGATGATGGCTGTTAACCAGACTGTGATGAAAATAAAAGAAAAAAAAATTTAAAAATAGAAAAATAACTACCACCAAAATACAATGTTTTTATGAACTTATCTTAGTAAGAGGAAATGGAATGCCTCAGTACTTATTTTTCCTACTTAGATTAATAGTGTGAATTAAAAAGAAATAGCTGTACAAATAAAACTAATCAATTGAAAGAAAGAAAGAAAGAGAAAGAAAGAAAGAAAGAAAGAAAGAAAGAAAGAAGGAAAGAGAAAGAAGGAAAGAGAAAGAAGGAAGGAGAAAGAAAGAAAGAAAGAAAGAGAAGGAAAGAAGGAAGAAGAAAGAAAGAAAGGAAGAAAGAAAGAAAGAAAGGAAGAAATAAAGAAAAAGAAAGAAAGAAAGAAAGAAAGAAAGAAAGAAAGAAAGAAAGAAAGAAAGAAAGAAAAATACTATCTGGTATTCATTTTTGTTTTGCTTTATAGGCTGTTCTTTCTCCTTCTACTTTACTGATTTTTCCAGTACCTTAACCTTTCTCTTTTATCTTTTTTTCTCTTTCTATAGTTACTCTTTGTTGCTTTAAATCATCATTAATATTGATAGACTTCCACACATGTATCTCTAGACCCTCTCTTTTCCTTTTCCTTTACACTCATACGTCAAGTAGCTACTCAAAACCTCTGCTTTGATGTCTAGAGGAAATTTCAAATGTTTATGTTTAGAAAGGGACTCCCATTTCATGGTTCATCCATCAACAAGCTTTCCTTAAAGTACACCCAAAATCTGATAACTTTTCATCAATTCCATGACTATCATTCTAGTTCACATTGCCAGCATCATCTATGCCTAAACAATCATGGCAGTCTTCTAACTGATCTCTCTATCTCTACCCTTGCTTCATATGGTAAATTTTCCATGGTGATTCTGAGTGAGCTTTAGGAACATAAATCAGAAAAATGCAACTCTTGCTCAAAATCCTCCAATGGTTATCACACTTAAAATAAAACTCAAAGATTTACCGAGGCTTGCAGGTCTGCTACTTCTCTTGGCAATATCCCTTATGCTTATACTTTCAGTGCTTCAACCACAGTGGTCTTGATGTGTAGTGGGTCAAGTTTGCTTTTATTCAGAAGCTGGCATTGATGGTTTCCTCTAGCTAGGATGCTCTTCTCCCAAATGATCAGCAAGTCTTTCTTTTTCATTTGATTCTGGTCTCTTTTTACATATAACTTTCTTTGAATGTCCTATCACGATGCCTTGCTTAAACAATTCTCTTTCCATGTTACTTTATATCCCCTATCACTCTTTACTGTACTCATAGCATTACACTATTTAACGTTGTATCATATAGCTATTTGCTAGTTTTTTGTTTTTTGTTTTTTTTGCTTCTCTTTCACATAACAGTATAGATTCCATAGGAGTCAGTACTTTATCTTGTTCACTTTTTTTTTATTCCCTGTGCTTGGAACAACATAACACATAGAAGCAAAGAATATTTATTTACCGAGTGAATCTTTCATATGTGAAATATTGAAGCCCTAGCCATGGCATTGTAAATAAGGGTGGTGACAAAAGATAAAAGGATGATTTTGCTTTTTGAAATTAGAAGTCATTTTAACTAACATTACAGTATAATATGAACTAAAAAGAACTAGAAAACATCTGAAAAATGTCAGTATTTCTATTATAAAAATGGTAATACAAAGAATAGAAGGGTTAATCTACATAAAAAATGGGATGTATTCAACACTTCTGGGTTTGAAGGATATACAAAAGTGAAGCTGCTATGGAGAAACAAAGGGTAAAAAGGAGAATAAAATGGGCAGAGATGAATTGCAGAGACATTCTGGGCATAGGGATTGACATTAAAGATGGTGAAGATTTGGGAAAACTGCAAATAATTAATCAGACTGAACCATGCGGTAGGAGATTAGGGAAAACAGAAGGCAAAAAATAAGAGTGGAAAAATAGTCTCCTCTCAGGTGATTTGTAGCCTTGAAGACCATACCTAAATTGTTGGCCATTGATTTTAAGGGCACTGAAGAGTTTTAACAGGGAAGGGACAGTGCAGAACTGAATAGTTTTGAAGAGTCACATATATAAGCAGTATCTCACCTACAACCATGGTGGCTAAAATGGGACAGCTAATACCACTCCTTGCTTCCCGGCATCCAAGGTAAGAAAATGTGGCATAGCTAATTGGATGCTTCTCCCAGGGATTTTGATTCCTGAGGGACAATCATATGTTTTTCATGGTGGTGGTGGAAAACTCAAGAGTCCAGGGTAATGGTGGCTAGCGTCTGCACATTGCAATAGCCATTAGGAATACTGACCACAGCATTATTAGTCCTTTGAACTTTAAAAGGCCTTTTGATATTTATGTATAGAGAGGGAGGAGAGAGAGAGAGAGAGAGAGAGAGAGAGAGAGAGAGAGAAGAAGGTGAATGTTGCAGTTCTCAGAACCAGAGAAGTCATATATAGATCCATATTGAAAGAGAATTAGATGAGGAAATACAAAAGATAATTTTGATTTATTTTGCTTGAAAGTTTTGTAAAACTTGCTAATCAAACTTTAAACTTTTGTGAAAATTGCTGATAGTGAAACGTGATGTTAAATGCCATCCTAGTGGTTTCAACAATTGAACTTCCTAAAATTGAACACCAAATTTTATTATATTCATGGTTTTCAACTCATATTTAACAAATGCTTATCAGATTAGAAGATTTTAGACAGTTCAATAACATGGTTTTAAATATCATAGATAAACTCATTTGCTTAAAAAACATGATATACTATAGATTCACCCACCCATACAATATTTTGGACATCTCTAATAATGTCTATTACTCTGAAACAATTTAATTGACATTAGTGAAAAATTATTCTTTGGCAGGAATAGAGTTACATAATGCTATTAATACCATACACACTTTGGAAAGCAGGACATCTAATACCACTGAAACATTTTTATGTATTAATTACAGCTAAACCACTATGGATAGTTCATAGCAAGCTTTTATCAAATGAGACAAATAACATCTGGAAGTAAAATTCTAGAGGTAAAGAACACTGAAATTTCAATTCAGTTGTTGGAAGCAATAGCAGATATATTATTTTCATATAAAAGGGAATGTGCAGGAGGGAGTTCTCTTCTGAATAAACTGACAGTATTCATGATTTAGCAGAATCAGTTACTTTGTAACTGATTCTGACTACAGCTAGCATTTGAACTTTAAGCATTGTGATCTCAGGAGTTTACCTAATGGCACATATGAATTACTTAGGGTTGCTGCAAAAACATGTGCAATGTGTTCAATAATGACTCCCTTTGCATTAAAGCAACGGTCCTTAAGGTAGGCTTCATGAAAGGGTGCAACCATGACCTTAAGATATGAGAGTACTTTTCACAAAATACAGGGACTGGGGAAAATTCAACCTCTCGTACAGAAGCTCATTAACCAAATGGCTGATGTAGCACATGGCAATAGGACTCAGTAGGCGTTGGTGAAGGAAGCTGAAAGTTTGATAGTGGAACATGTTACACATAATTAAATATGGATCCTTCCTAATCAATAGTGAGGGCATAATTACTTTTCTCAAGGTTAGTTAGGCAGGCTTGTTTGATGGGACAGAAGCCAGAGTGAAGGGAATCAAGAAGACAAACTAGAGAATCATGCATTTTGGAGCTGAGGAGGCTATTAGGAGCTTTGGCACACTTGAAAACCAGACTGCAGTTTTATCAGTAGTCTCATTAGGGAACCATTAGACAAGGTCAAGAAGGTCTGTGAGAACTGATGGGTACATTTAAGCAATGTCCTCCTGCTTCACCAAGTTGTTCAATAGTAGGTGCCAGATTTTCATGTCTTGAACGAAACATCTTACATGAGCATCTCCTTAAAATATTGCTCAATTCTGCCTTTTAAAGAATATCATCATTTCTCTGGGGAAACTATCGGTGATGAATTAATGAATGCTCCTTCCTAATGCTGATGAACCCCAACTGTTCTAACCACTGACTCTAATTCATGAGGGAAACAAATATGTGCTTAAGTATGTGTAGGTGTTTGTAAATATGTCTTCCCCAAACCACATCCCTGTGACGGAGAAAAAATGAAGAGAAAGAGTACAACAGCTTAGTCTCATCAAGTGTGTGGGCTGGTTAGCATTCTTAGAAATATTGCTAAGTATTATATCTTTCCTTCTTTCCTTTCTTTCTTTCTCAATCCCTAAATACTTATTGAGTACTTACTGAATAATTTATAAGCCAAACATTGAATACAGAAGGTAAACAATTAAATTGAAAGATGGAAATGATAATCATGGTGATAAGGCCAATAATGAGAGTCTGCCAAGCTAAGTGTGTAAGAAGGCTCTCTGTTATATAACAGTGAAAGGATGATTTGAGCTCCTAGTCATGTGAGACTCTAAGACTATCTGCATATTTGACTTTAGATAGAACAACTTATGAAAAGATTTCATATTTATTCCAGGAACAAATCATGTGAATTGGTCTTTATAAAAGGATAATACTTTACTGAAAATTTTTTTTCCTAAACATATGTGATAAAGTTCTTATTTCAGAGAGATTTTTTTTCCAGGAAACTTAGAAAATTCTTAAAATAGTCTAAAATTCTAACAAATATATCCCTTAAAACACTTGCTTTTCTTACTTATATTTCCAAAACTTTCATTTGTTCCTTTAAAAGCCCTGGAAAAACAAATCATTGCTTTTATAAAAATGAATAACTTCTATGAAGTGGTCAAATTTGGATCTTCAGAATATATACATAAAACTTTATAACCTTTGATATTAGATAAAGCCTGAGAGAGTCTTTTGGGTATTTTTTACTAGCTTTTATTTATTTATAAATTATTTATAAACCTTTCCCTCCACCATGAGATTTTTCTAAAGCACATTAAACTTAAAAAAAATTAGTTTGTTATAGGACTAGAGAGGGTACTTAGCAGTTTTTAATAATGAATATCTCTTATAATATTGTGTATTGATAGCACCATGTGAAAATGTTGTGGTCTGTAAATCTTATGGTACTTTTGTAAGACACCATTGGCTACTTGAAAAGGCCATTCCCTCCTTCTCTTTTGCTAGCATAACTTCATTCCATTTTTTTTTTTCAAGTATCAGAGATCTCAGAAAAAATGAGTCCCTTACCTAGCTTAGGTTTGGAAATTTAGTCAATGACATGCATACACAGAGAGAAAGACAGAAACAGAGAGAGATAGACAGAGGTGCAGAGAGGGAAATTTTAAGAAATTGGCTCACATAATTGTAGGATGGCAAGTTCAAAATCTGTGGGGCAGGCTAGTATGCTAGAAACTCAGATAGTAGATGCTCAGATGCTATAGTCTTAAAGTAGAATTTCTTTTTCTCAGGGAAATGTCAGTTTTTACTCTTAAGGTCCTCAACTGGTTGGATAAAGCCTACCCACATCATCAAGGGCAATCTTCATTTATTATATTTATTTATTGTCAAGTTAGTTAACATACAGTGTGTATAGTGTGCTCTTGGTTTTGGGGGTAGATTCCTGTGATTCATTGCTTACATACAACACCCAGTGCTCATCCCAACAAGTGCCCTCCTCATTGCCCATCACCCATTTCCCTCCTCCCCCGCACTCCTCCCCCATCAACCCTCAGTTTGTTCTCTGTATTTAAAAGTCTCTTATGGTTTGCCTCCCTCTCTGTTTGAAACTATTTTTTCCTCTTCCCTTCCCCCATGGTCTTCTGTTAAGTTTCTCAAGTTCCACATATAAGTGAAAACATATGATATGTGTCTTTTTCTGACTGACTTACTTCACTTAGCATAACATTCTCCAGTTCCATCCACGTTGCTGCAAATGGAATGATTTCATTCTTTCTTATTGCCAAGTAGTATTCCATTGTATATATAAACCACTCCTTCTTCATCCATTCATCAGTTAATAGGCAATTAGGCTCTTTCCATAATTTGGCTATTGTTGAAAGAGCTGCTATAAACATTGGGGCACAGGTGCCCCTATGAATCAGCACTCCTGTATCCTTTGGATAAATTCCTAGTAGTGCTATTGCTGGGTTGTAGGGTAGTTTTATTTTTAAATTTGAGGAACCTCCACACTGTTTTCCAGAGTGGATGCACCAGTTTGTATTCCCACCAATAGTGCTAGTGGTTTCCGGTTTCTCCACATCCTCACCAACACCTATTGTTTCCTGAGATGTTAATTTTAGCCACTCTGACCCGTGTGAGGTGATATCTCAATGTGGTTTTGATTTGTGTTTCCCTGACAATGAGTGACGTTGAGCATCTTTTCATGTCTCTGTTGGCTATCTGGATGTCTTTGAAAAAGTGTCTATTCATGTCTTCTGCCCATTTCTTCACTGGATTATTTGTTTTTTGGATGTTGAGTTTTGTAAGTTCTTTATAGATTTTGGATACTAATCCTTTATTTGGTATGCCATTTGCAAATATCTTCTCCCATTCTGTCGATTGCCTTTGAGTTTTGTTGATTGTTTCCTTTGCAGTGCAGAAGCTTTTTATCTTTATGAGGTCCCAATAGTTCATTTTTGCTTTTATTTCCCTTGCCTTTGGAGATGTGTTGAGCCAAAAGTTGCTGTGTCTGAGGTTAAAGAGGTTGTTGCCTGTTTTCTCCTCTAGAATTTTGATGGTTTCCTGTCTCACATTTAGGTCTTTCATCCATTTTGAGTTCATTTTTGTGTGTGGTACAAGAAAGCAGTTTAGTTTGATTATTCTGCATGTTGCTGTCCAGTTCTCCCAGCACCATTTGCTAAACAGACTGTCTTTTTTCCATTGGATTCTTTCCTGCTTTGTCAAAGATTAGTTAGCCATACATTTGTGGGTCCAGTTCTGGGTTCTTTATTCTATTCCATTGGCCCATGTGTCTGTTTTTGTGCCAATACTATACAGTCTTGATGATTATGGCTTTGTAGTAGAGACTAAAGTCCAGGATTGCGATACCTTCTGCTTTGTTTTTTTGTTTTCAACATAACTTTGGCTATTCAGGGTCTTTCGTGATTCCATACAAATTTGGGATTGTTTGTTCTAGCTTTGAAAAAAATGAAGGGCAATCTTCATTTAAAATACTGTAAATGATTAACATATTGCAGATATTAATCACATGTACAAAATACATTAGTATTTGATTAAATAACTGAGTGCTGTAGCCTAGACAAATTAACACAAAACTAAACATCACCATATTGCTTGATATTTTAATAATGGAAAAAATCTAGGATGTCTGGTGGACAGCATCCCTGAGTTGAGTCATTAGTGTAGAAATTTAAGGCTTTTCCTCATGTTCCCAGAATTAAGCCTATTTATAGACACTGAGGCCCTCAACTGGGGAGGGGTTGAATCTCTTTGCAGAAGAATCCTGCAATTTAGCCAAGTGTATTTTGTAAATCTTCTCCCAGACCTTCACCAGAAAGGCCATTGATTAAGGTAACAGTTTAATGGAGGAAAGAAAACACCCAGATCTTCCAGGACTTAGTAGAAATGCAGTTTGGGTGATGCTAATATCTGAAGGTCCAAAACTCCATCATAGTCTATGGTAGATTATGGTAGTATGGTGATAAATGGAGTCTTGACACCACATTTATTGTAAAATGGGTCCAGTGGACTTAAAAATATCTTATCATTGTTTTTTTCCACTTCTTTATGTATAATGTTCAGAGTAGATAATTTAACAACAAGACCTCTACATTGGTTCCCTGACATAGGAAGTAATGATTGTAATTGAAGCTAGGGCAAAGTATAAGTACCTGGAACTACCTCCTCTCACAAATGTGTCTAAACCAGTATTAATCCTGTCTCCTAGGGGGAATTTTAGAGATGAATTTCACCTTAAAAACTTGGAAGATACAGAGTGGTGATTCCTGTGATTCCTCTTAATGAATCTAATCTGTGAAAAAGTTAGATGACTTTCCAGAAAGACTGAATAATCACAAACTTAATCAAATGGTGATAACAATATCAACCATAAGGTATTTTTTTTTTTTCAGAGAAAATTAACTTGGTTCCGACACCTGGTATGTAATGACTGGGCACATGCTTTTTCTCAATTCTACTTTATACAGACAATAACTAGCTACCTTTACCAAGGAATGGCAGCCATAACCTGAAGTCTGCCACTATAAAGTCTGCAGAAATCTTGATGATCTTGGTAACCCAGAATATCACACTCATCCTTATATTAATGACATTATGCTAATTAGACCAGAAATTATTGAGTGTTGTTAAGGTACCCTAGATACCTTGGAAAAAGATGGGTGCAAGCAAGGGGGTAAACAATAAACTTCAAAAAGGTTCCGAGGTGATGTCAGTCAGAGCAACAGAGCAACAGAAGCGATAGAATACATATACGGGGGTGGGGGCGTGGGGGGGTGGGGTGGGGGTTTAAGGAATTGGCTCACCTGGATGCCTGGCCATTTTTTGTTGATTCTTTTCAGTCTATCCCTTTAAATATTGCTTCACTTAAATCTTAGTTAAATCATTTGAGTGGAATTCTGTTTCTTACAAGACTCTTACTGATACACTCTCATGTCCAGAGAGGATATATTTATATATGTTTGCCTCAGCCAGACTGAATACTGAAGTGGATATTTGTAAGGTAGTAAGTATTTGTTGACTGGTAATTATCGCAACAATCACCATTTATTGAACTTCAATTATCCATCATAAATTATGCTAGGCATTTTATGTTTGTTTCATTTAATACTCCTATTAACCCTAAAAGGGTTTTAGAGTCATGAAAAGAGAGATTCTAAGATGTTACTTGGGTGGGATGAAATACCTAGAAAAGTAGTGGCATAAGAATTTGTACCCAGATCTGTCTGAAATACTATTTCACCATGCATAATAAGCAAAATCTCATTCAATTTTTTGATATTAACTTTGAAGTAAATATAAACAAAAAATTCCATTATTTTCTGCATGACATACTCAACACCTATGCAAGAAACTCTAATTCCATTATTTTCTAAAACATATAATCCTTCTTTTGCTTCTAACTTGCCACATACCATGCTATTCACAAGATTTGATGTAGGGATGCCTGGGTCGCTCAGTCGGTTAAGTGTCGACTCTTGATTTCAGGCTCAGGTCATGATCTCACAGTTAGTGGTATTGAGCCCCATGCCGGGCTCCACACTGACGGCACAGAGTCTGCTTGAGATTCTCTCCCTCTCTCTCTGCCCATCCCCCCCGCCTAATAAATAAACTTAAAAAGAAAAAGATTTGATGTATTGTCCCCAAGTTAGTACCACTAATTCACTGAGATTTAATAAGTAGCATTTGGCATCATTTCTCTAGTATACTTGCCTCACAGAAGGAATGTGTTCTATATTAAAAGAAGTATAATGTACGTATTTCCTTAGAGATCTCTTAGAATTTTTTAATATCACACTAAAAACAGAAAAAGAGCCAACATGATTTTTAAAACTTGGGGATATTGTTGGCACTCCACTTGGCTATGAAAAAATCTAATGAAGAGTCAAATCCTTTTTTACGGTTTAATGTGGGAAATCTAGTACTATGGCTCCAGCAACTTTCTAGGCCCCTCCTATTGATGGTTATGTTTATCTACATTGCAGTAATAATTGTTAGTTATACAGAGTCTTAAAAAAGCTGGCCCGTGGCTCTTGTCTTGTCACATGAGACAAAAGATGGTCATGAGTAGAAATGGAATAAAATCATTAAACCCTTATGTCATTTCTTAGAAAGCAATGTAACAGTGTGGAGATCAGATCCAAATCTGGTAACTTTTTTGAGATCCTACCGAAAAGGGCCAAATGGGGGAACTGACAATAAACATTCATTCTTTCCAGAAGACCATGACCCATACTTCCACTGGGGGGTGGTAGGTGAAATTATATCCTGAAGGACATGGATGACATCTATGTAAGAAGCTGCAAAAAATAGTCCATTTTTCATGGTTTTCATGGAGTGCCCCACAATCAGCAAGCTTGTTTGATCAGAGGACCCACTCAGTGAGCAAATAGCTATACTTTGCTTCATCTTAATTTAATCTAAATCCTACCTTTCATTTTATATAAACTTGCCACTTTATTTTTCAAGAAAGAAGCTCCATTCCTAGGTGCAGTTTCTTCCTTGCATAAGTGAAAGCTTTAGATGAATCATTCAGCTTTTTTAAAAAAATATTTATTATAATGTAATTTCCATTACTATAACAAATAAGAATTTAACAGTAATGTCAGTGCAGGTAAGAATAAAGAATAAAGAAAGTGCAAGGTTAGGGAGCAATTCAAAAACAAAAGCAAGGAGATTGCAGAATGTAAGGAAACACTCTGAAAACTAAAGGTTAATGACCTGTTGAAAGGACGAGAGAGCTGATGTAAAAGAACTCCTCCTAATGGCCAAGCTGGAATAACTCAAGCAACAACATGAAAAAACCTACTGTTATACCCCACAGTAAAGAATAAACATCCATACAAACAATATCTATACTAATAAGTGATTCAACAAAGAAATGGGGAAGAAGAGACAGATCTATACAGAAGAATTCCAAATAATTTAAGTACAATGATTATCCACCTCTTTCCAAGAGATGGGGATTGACACTCAATCCCTCACTTTCCTGCTCCAGTATGGATTCTGTTTAGTGGCTTGCTTCTAAAGAGGACAGTGTGAAAACAGTTGGGAAACCAATAACAATTTTACATGGAGTAAGTTGCAAACACTACCTTGACCAGGTGATCAAGGTTAATGTCACAAGTGATAAGTTATGTATCCTCGATATGATATGATAAGAATGGCACTTCACTTCTATGGTCTTCCTCTCAAAAATATATAATACCATTCTAAAAATGAGAAAAAAACAAACTTAAACTGAGGAATTCTTCAAAGGATCTAACGTGCACTATTTCAATGTCAGGGTCATCAAAAGTAAGGAACATGTGTATGACAAACTGTCACAGATCAGAAGAAAAACAATGCCTAATGTATTGTGGTATCCTCAATGGGGTCCTGGAATAGAAAAAAGACAAGAGGAAAATACTACTGAATTCCAAATAAAGTATGGAGTTTAGGTAGTAATTATTTACAACGGTTGGCTCTTGGCTCTTGATAAAACAAATGTTTCATAGTAGCATAAGATGTTAAGCATAGACACAACTGAGTGAGAAGAACATGGGAACTCTTTGTGCTACCTTTGAAACTTTTCTGTAAAGATGAAATAAATCTAAAATAAAAAGTTTATGAGAAAAATCAGAAAAACATATCAAGGAGATTACCAGAGATCTTTGCAGTCCTAACCAAACTTTTGTAATAAAAGTTTTATTTTTTTTTCTTCTTTGCATGGTTACTGAGTAAACTCTACAAGTTTCCAGTTTACATCGTTCAGCACATTTTAGAATTAGAAAGGAAAGTTATAGCATGGAGTGAGTGAGCTAGCATTCAGCACATTGCCTTGTATAAAGTAAACCCTCAATAAATATTTATCAATTGATTGAATAAGATTGCAAATTATTTTTCACCTTGATGTAAGGTACTTATTGTTTTGTTTTGTTTCTTATGTAATAAGCAGATGGGCATAAGTGAGGGGCTTTTTAACATATGGAAATACTAACTTCCGAAAAACCTTATTAGTAAATATCAATAAATAATGTAGTAGGTTAGTCATCCAAGGAAGTAACTCCTCCTGTGAAATGGTCTCTCAGTTTATTCTGGAGGAGATTTGAGAAAGGTTCAATTAATCAGTGTGATTGGAGAGTAGAGTCAGGAGTATATAACTGGAATGGAATTGATATGAAAGAAAGATAGGTGGATCAAATGATATTAACATCCTTCCAGATAGCATAATTAGCCAAAGCATGAAGAGTGGGGACTCCGAGAAGAATAATGGTATCATTTCCCTAGCACTTTCCATGGATTCCTCAGGCATTTATAGCTTGATGTCATTAACTATTAGGTTCATTCAACTAACTCTCCTTGCTCTGATTAATTTTATTTCCTATGTAGATTTTTAGTGGAAGGAGAATACTCTGGGGTGCTTTGCTGGTTACAGTTCTCACAGTACGTTTCCAGATGTGCATTGTGGTCTACTCACTAGTTTCTTGGGCATTGGGTTAACCTAGTTTTCCTCTTCACCAAATATGTGTAATATTATTACCTACGTCATACAGTAGTGTTGAGTTTAAAATTAGTGATACAATGCATAGGTTGTAAATTAGCAACATGCCTATATGAGTCGTCCTTATTTCTTAAGACGTTGTTTATAGTATTATTGTCATTGCTGTTGTTATTGAGTCATTCTCTAGCTCCATCCTGAATTTGGGCCATTCTGACAAAATTGAATTATTTACCCTGAAAATCTGAGAACTAGGGATCAAGTGACCACCCTCTGATGGAATGCAAACTTTCTTGGCTGCCTATGCAGCTGGTTGGCTTTGGCTCCCACCTCTGTCTCTGGTCTCCCTTCCAACACCAGCACCTGAGGATAAGATACTCCCTACACACTCATAAAAGCTAGTAACAGGTAGATAAGCTACTTTATAGGGATCCGTTAATTCATCATGGAAATGAGGCACCTCTGGAGTGGAACATAAAAGTTATTTAGCCGGCAGGTTTAGCAGCTGTGATAAATGGTGTGTGTGATTTAAATTTGAGTAGAATTGTGTTTAATTGAAAATTTGGCCACTACATGAAACTTTCACTAAAAAGATTAGTACGACATTGAAGGGCTGCCAAGGGTGCCAAGAATGAGGAAGAGAGCCATGTAGGTTAATATTTCATGAAGCAGTCAGTGTTTTACAAAGGGGACTTCTAGAAAATATGTTCCAAGACCATTTTCATCAGAATCACCTGGGGCATTTGTTAAACTGCAGCTCCGTTGGCCTCGAAGTCAAGTTCTGGTGGATCCAAATCTCCCTAGGGGCATCCACCAATTTGTGACTTTTGTAAGGTTCATAGGTAATTCTTACACACCGCAGTCGAAGACCTGATTTAGCTTCAGACATCAAGAAAGAACACTTTGTTACCAATGTGGGGACAGATTTTATTCCCATTGTGCATGTCTTTTCAGGAAGTCTTGAGTTTAAAACTTAGGTGGAAAGGGGGACTATATGATGTTCAAAAGATTGTGCCTTGCTTATCAATATTTATGGTAAAATATTTTGGAATGTGTTTTGTACGCTAAAAACTGTGCATTTTAAATAACAGATATTTTAATTACAAAAGCCTTTGGTTCAGAAAGGTTATTTGATTTGCATACAAACAACTAAGCAAGGTGTCTGTTTCTAGATGAACAGCAATTCTACCAAGCCCGATTATTCCTTGTTTATATTTGTCAGAATCCTGTATTTGAGGTGTTTTTTTTTCTTTGAATAAACATTCTACTGAATACATATCAGAATCAAGCTCTATCAAGCTGAATCTCATTGATAATGATAATGATCTTAATTTGTTTAATTTTCTCAGTACGGACATGACAACAGATTTGCTTTGTTCAGTGTCCAATATTTGCAACCTCTGTAATAGTTCTATGAATCCTGATTTGTGTTTGTGCTTTCAACTTCCACAGAATGCATTCTAAGGAAAAATACACCAGACTGGTTTATTTGCAATTAAATGTCCATTCTAACACCAATTCAATGGAACCAATCACAAACAATAAGCCAGTGGAAACCAGCAGGAAAATGATTTCCCTCTGGTCACACTGAAGGAGAAGACCTTTGAGTCAGAGAACCATTGTAGTACCTGTATGACGTTGAATACACTCTATGAGCTTTCTGAGCATCAGATTGCATATCTAGAAGCTGGGTCGATCAAATGTGCTAACGATATTTGTAAAATGCTTGGCACATAACATGCTAAAAGAGGGGTGGCTAAAAGGAGAAGAAAAAGGAGTCCGGACAATAATGGAACATTGCAAGGCGGGTTGCAACTTCTGGGCCTTTGCTTCCTACACACAACGCAGAACTCTTTGAGCGCCAGACATCCAGACTCCTAGTGAGTACCGGTACCGTTACATTATCAAAAATAAGAAGAGAGAAATAAAAGCCGTTTTGTGGCACAGCTAGAATTCTGAGTAATTTTGTGATTTTTGAATTGTAAAATGAATAAGAATGTTATTTACTTCAAGAAACCTTTCCCTTGTACCACGGCTGGATGAATCTAGAATTCTTAAAAAGGCACTTTACTGTGAGAAATATCCCTTGATGCAGCTGACCTTATATTTCCTGTGTTACATTTTTATTCTTTGACTTCACATTTCCTGACTCCCCTTTTAGACATAATGAATAAAAAGTGTTCCCACATTTCATATTATTGTGCACATTATTATTTCTTATTAACATTTTTATTTTCACAAAAAGAGAACAAAATGCCATTTTCCATGAAGAAAAGGAAGGGATAAGGATTTTTACACCTTAAAAATCTTTACAGCTATTAGGATCATTACTGTGCTTTCTCAGAAACAGTCCATTTTAAGGGAAAGGGCCTTTTAACCTTTTTCTGATTACACAGTAGTAACCGTTCCCTAATGAAATATGTTAATAAAACTTAACTGATGACTTTCAATGTTGCCAAATGAGGATGAATGAAAGGTAGTATATTCATGACATTGAACTTGTGCCTTTTATGGTACTTTCTGAAAAATCTGTGTACTCCCCTTAATTCGGATTCAGATAACAAGAGATTAGAAAATCCACTCAAAAGCAGTGTGCAGTGTTTGGAAAGAATTTCAATGTTTTAGAAATAGGAAGAAGGCCTTTGATTTGATGATTAACATAAATATAAATTAGAATACAAGTCATTTTCAGTGTAGGAATGCTTATTGACCCTGACTGAAATATGGCCCATAATGTTAGATAAAATGAGAACAGAAGGAAGGAGCTTAACCTGTGGGACTCTGAGAAAAAAAAATACTCTGGAGCTTTTCCAACATTTTTCTTTTTTTTTTTTTAATTTTTTAATGTTTATTTATTTCTGAGACAGAGAGAGACAGAGCATGAGTGGGGGAGGGGCAGAGAGAAAGAGAGGGAGACACAGAATCCGAAGCAGGCTCGTGGCTCTGAGCCATCAGCACAGAGCCCGATACGGGGCTCGAACTCACAAACCGTGAGATCCTGACCTGAGCCAAAGTCGGTTGCTCAACCGACTGAGCCACCCAGGCGCCCCTCCCAACATTTTTCTATGCAACATACAGAACATTTTTCTTAGCAACAAAATTCTTACCAACATAGTGTCTGAGACTGCCTGACTGTACAGTCACTAATATTTAGCCTTACTACCTAAAAGTTATTGCAAATTACATAAGCAAAAATTGCTTCTTTTTTTTGCTATGTTTATTTGATTATTAATAAGATATCATGTATTTATTTGTAATTTGCAGTTCTGTGAGTTGTCTATTAATGAGAAATGCTTATTTTTAAATTTGAGAATTAATGTTTGTTTTTGTGCATCTCTACATCTCTAGAAGTTTTTTATATATATATATATTTAAAGTTTCAACTTTTACTACTCAAAACCATTGCAAATGTTTTCTCAAGTTTGTCATCACTTAAAGTAAGTTTGACACTTTAAAATACAACTGTAATTTTTAATATTTAAATTTTCTCTTTGGTAAATAAGTGACTATAGAATATAAGTTCTGTTAGGGCACAGGTTTGACTATCTTGCATTGTTCCTTATCTTTAAGCTCTATCACGTGCCTAGCCTGTAGGATATGATCAGTAAGTATTTTTAAGTGAATAAATATTTTTAGGTTTAACAAGATTATCTACTCATAATTATGGCAAAAATGGAATTCTAGGGAAAATTAACTGTTACCTTATCATGACTATTGCCATGAGATAGCTTATTATAGTGGATTTCCATGCATATTTATAGACCTGACTTCAGGGAAAAGAAACAAATTATATCCAAATAGAAATAAAATATTTTCTTCCCCAAATCCTTCTCTCTATAAATTTATTTTTTCAATAAATATTGATTACCTATTCTATGCTAATCATGGAAGTTTCACTGACTTACCAGTAAGGATTATTTGTAGGCAAATTTTGATTGTCTCAGACAAAAAAAAAATTACTAGAACTGCATCAAATTCACATAAAATAAACAAAACTTGGAGTTTCAGAAGTCGGACTGAAAGACAATTAGTAACCAAGGTTACTCAAGAGGTTACATGGGCACAATAAAATTTTGGTCAGTGTAGTGCTATAACTCCTGTAGATATCATTGCTGATGAAGTAAAATGGATTCTAACTCTCCTTTTTTCTTTGTCACTAAACCAAGATTCAAAGACAAGAATACAAACATCTGGTGGCCAAATCTAGGTCACACATTTCACCCTGCTATTCAAAGAACAGCAAGAAGCAGAATTTGCCTCCCCATCCAGTTTCTACAGAGTACTACGAGTGTCATAAGACTATAGAGTGGGTCATTCACTGAATTAAGGGTTACTGGAAGACAAAATATGACAATATCCTATAGAAATAGAAATGTTCAACAAAACAAATATTTATTTTTCTCCTTTAAAAAATGTTTACTTATTTATTTTGAAAGAGAGTGAGAGTGCATGGAAGGGAGGGGCAGAGAGAGAAAAAGGAGAGAGAAAATCCCAAGCAGGCTCCATGTTGAACATGGAACCCAATATGGAGCTTGATCCCATAACTGTGAAATCATGACCTGAGCTGAAATCAAGAGTTGGCGCTTAATTGACTTAGCCACCCAGGCATTCCTCATTTTCCTTCTAATAGCTTATCATTTAGAAGAAGAAGAACTACCATATATATATATATATATATATATATATATATAATCAGGATTTTTTCAAGTGACAGAAATCCACCACCTCCTAGTACATGGCATAAAGGATTTTAGCAATTAAGTTACCTAAAAAGTCCAGATTATGTCTGGCTTCAGAGGGATTTAGATCTAGTTTCCAACAGTGTATTCTGTGTTGGCTCCTCAGTCTCCATTTCTAGGTTCTAATTTCTCTAGTGTTGGGTTCATTTTTAGACAGCCACTTCCCCACAGGGTAGGAAAGCCAATTCTCCAGAAGCCCCAGTGAAACAAAGTCTTTGTATTTTATTTTATTTTATTTTATTTTATTTTATTTTATTTTATTTTATTTTATTTTATTTTTTGATATCTTTTTAAATTTTTCTTATTTTTTTAATGTTTATTTAGTTTTGAGAGAGAAGAGAGACAGACAGAAGGGGAGGGAGATGAAGAATCTGAAGCAGACTCCATGCTCTGGGTTGTCAGCACGGATCCAGATGCAGGGCTCAAAGTCACGAGCCGTGAGATTGTCGTCAAAGTCGTCAAAGTCGGAGGCTTAACTGAGATAAGCCACCTAGGCACCCCAAGTCTTTGCACTTTAAAATCTCATAGACTCTGACACTGTTGATATTCAGGGGAAGATCTAGAGAAGGAATAAACAACCCAGAGGGATCTTTATACATTCTTGGAAGTGATCATGATAAAGTTCAGTGAGAAAACTGGATGAAAAGTTTTCCTCAATGAAGAGACATTGAAAAAGACCAACTTCCGTATTCAGAGTTTTTATTAAAGCTTGATAGTCAGGTTGGGAACTTCCACTATGTCTGTGTGAGGAGCTCCACAAAGTTTCTTCCCAAAAAACAATGCTAAAACTGGATAAACATTTCAAAACAACCGTCTCAGGACTCTAAATATTGACCAAATGCATACCAAAAAAAGTGGAGAAGAATTCAAGATAAATAACTGAATCATTGTGGACAAAACATGAAAGACTCTTAAGTACAGAGAACAAACAGAAGGCTGCTGGAGTGGTTGTGGGGGGGGGTGGTCTAAATGGGTGAGGGGCATTAAGGAATCTACTCCTGAAATCATTGTTGCACCATGTGCTAACTAACTTGGATGTAAATTAAACAAATTAAAAAATTTTAAAAAATAACTGAATCATGGTAAGCATAATGAGTCTGTGGCATTTTTGCCTGGTGAAGCTCACTTCCCCTTTAGATCTGTGGCATCTGGCTATATCAGGACAGGAAAGATAGTAACGACAAGTATCCTTGATGCTGGAGAGGGATGAATTGGTTGGGAGCAGAACAGAAAAAAATTAACTCTTGTAAATGTTGTCAAAAACAATTTTTATCTTGGTGGCAAAACTCAGGGAAGGCTAACGTTGCAGATACTTGATTGTGATACTGGGTGGAGCATGGAATAGATCAGCATCTGATCCAGAAATTTAACAGGGAGATGCAAAGAATAAGACAGCCACAGAAGGACTTAATATGCTACTATATATATATCCTTGGTTTTCAGGAAGGCTGCACACATGGTCAGGAGAGATCAGAACTGGCAAACTTGAAGGTAAACTGATAGAGATTATTAAATCTGAGTAACAGAAAGAAAAATAAGTACAATGAAACTCTCAGAGACTGAAACCACTGACTGTACCAACGTATGTGTAATGAGAGTCCCAGAATGGGAAAACAGAAAGAAGGCATGAAAATATTTAAAGAAATATTAGTTGAAACCATTCCAAATTTGATGAGAAACATGAATTCACACATTCAAGGAACTCAACGAACCTCTACATAAGATAAAGAGATCCCTACTCAGACACATCATAGTTGCGTGTTGAAAGACAAAGACAAAATTAAATTTTTGAAGTCAACAAGAGAAAAAGTCCTTTTTACATACAAAGAAATCACAAGGAGATTATTGATGCCTTATCAGAAATAATAGGTGCTAGAAAGAAGTGGGATTATATATTCAAAGGACTAAAGAAAAAAACTATCAACCAAGAATTGTACATTCAGCAAAAACTATCCTGCAACAACTGAAGACAAGATAAAGTCATTTCCAGATAAACAGACTAAGAATTTGTTACTAGCAGTCTTGCTTTACAGGAAATACCAAAAGAGTTTTTCTAGGTGAAAAGAAAATGACTTTAAATGGTGACTCCAATCCATGTGAAGAAATAAAGAGCACTACTATAGATTTTTTAGGTTGGTAAGTACACAAAAGAGTATAACAATTTGTTCTTTTTCCTTCTCTTAACTGAATTAGAAGACAGCTACACAAAACAATACTTGTAAAACTGTATTGATGAGCTTGTATTATATAAAGATGGAACATATATGACAGACTGCCCAAAGAAAAGGGGGAGGAAATGGAAATATACTGGAGCAAAATTTTTATATTTTACTATAATTTTTAATGTATTTTTAGAAGCTATGAAAAGAGGCACAGAGTAACAAATGACATAACATATATCAAAATCAAATTGCAAAATGGAAGACACATATTCAAGCATTTCAATAATTATATTGAAGTAAACTGATTAAACAATGCAACCAAAAGGCAGTGATGGTCATTCTGGATAGAAAAAAAGGATCCCAGTGTATGTTATCTACAAGAGGCATAACTTAAATGGAAAAACACAAATAGGCTGAATGTAAAATGATTGAGAATGATTAGCCATTTAAATTATAACTAGGGGGGCCTGGGTGGCTCAGTTGGTTGAGCATCCGACTTCAGCTCAGGTCATGATCTCATGGTTCCTGAGTTCGAGCCCTACGTCAGGCTCTGTGCTGACAGCTCAGAGCCTGGAGACTGCTTTAGATTCTCTCTCTCTCTTTCTCTCTCTCTCTCTCTCTCTCTCTCTCTCTGTCCCTCCCCTACTCACACACTCTCTCAAAAATAAATAAACATTCACAAAAAGAAAAAAACAAAAAAAAACCCTATAACCATATGAGACCTGGAGTGGCTATGGTAGCATCACACAAAATAGACTTGAAAGAAAAAAAAAATTACTAGAGATAAAAATGTCATAAAAAGAATATAACAATTACAAACACATTTATACTTATAAAGACAGCCCAAATATATGTGAAACAAAAAACATGAAACATAAATTTATCATATGACCTGTCAATTCAATGTGTAAGTACTCACCTGAATAAAAAGGAATATACAGGTACCAAAGGCCTGTATGCACAGTCTCATGGGGGCATTATTAATCATAGCCAAAAGTAGAAAGAATCCAATGTCCATCAAAAGGTGAATGGATAAAGTAGCATATCCATGCAAAGGAATACTATTCAGCAGTAAAAAGGAACTGACTGTTTATACATGCTACTACATGGATGAACCTCATATACATGGTGCTAATTAAATGAAGCAAGAGTCAAAAGCTCATATGTATGAATATATTTATATGAACTATCTAATAAAAGGCAGGAAAAAGATTAATGGTTCCTGTGACTGGGATTAGGAATGGAGTTGATTCTAAATGGGCATTAGAGATCTTGTTAGGTTAATGGCAATGTAGTAAATCTGCATTGTGGTCATGCTTGCCCAACTCTAAATTTCTAAAAAAAAACAACAAAACATTGCAATATACTTTATTTATTTATTTATTTATTTATTTATTTAGGGTGCAAGCAGGGTAGAAGAACAGAGGGAGAGAGAAAGAAACAGAAGCAGGCTCCAAGTTCAGTGTAGATCCAGACACAGGGCTCAATCTTACCACCCTGGGATCATGACCTGAGCTGAAATCAAGAGTTGGGATTCTCAACCAACTGAGCCACCCAGGCATCCCAGTATTGTACATTTAAAATGGGCCAATTTTATAGTATGTAAATTATACTTCAATGAAGCTATTAAAAACAAAATCCCAGATGTTATATACTAGTTGAAAGTGTCAGTATAAAGTCTTGAACTTCTATGTTATTGTAACATTCAGTGATTTTTTTTTTTTTTTTTTTTTTTTTTTTTTTTTTTACCAATATGCTACATATGGTGGGGACTAGAAAGATTATCTCCAATCTGTTTTCTCTTCTTTTTCACACAGAAGAAAAAAAAATAAACAACTATCTTTTTCAGTTTCCTAGTTCTTCTGTGAGCAGTCCTGACCAATGGAATTTAGACAGAAGATACATATTCCATTTTCTGTCTTAGACGTAAGCTTTCTTGGCTATCTTCTTGACCTCATCATTATGATTGGGAACAAGTGACTTTGACATGGTAAAGACACAATGAGGAGAATTACAAATCTGAGTGTGCTCAACGTGTATAGAGGTATACACATAAGTAAGAAATTCCAATTTTTATAATGTTAGGTCATTGGTATTCATGGTTTTTATTACTGTAGCTTAGTCTAGCTTGCCCTAATATGTTACTTTTGTTATTCTATAGGATATCTCTGTTATCCAAACCTATACTATGACCACTATTCATTGTTTATTGTTCCTTCCCAAGATAATTTCTCATAATCCATTTTTATTTATTTGCTTTTTCAAAGTATATGAATGGCCAAAAAAAGACAGTATCCTTGTGATTATTTCATCATTTCATCATTAGGTATTGACTCAGTTGTATATTGATACATGGTAGGCTAGGGATGGATGAGATATCATTATACATTTTCCAATGCTTGGCCATGCCTAAAAAAGTGATTTCTATAAATTCTAAGTCGTTCCTTCTCAACAAATATGTATTGTGATACTTATGTGTGATTTGGACCTGTAAGGAAAATTACTTTAAAAATTTTTAAATATAATAAAAAAATTGCAGCTTGAAGCAGAAGTTTATAGGCAGAAAGACAGCTTAATATGTGTTTGTGTGGGAATTACCTAGAATGAAATCAACCAGCCTCAGAAACTAGGTAATGAGGTCTGGAGGAAAGCAGGAGTGATTCCAGGTATACTGAGGTCACATAATTTAATGAGGTTTTGAGAGACGTAATTGGGGGAAATAGGAAAGAAAATACTAAGGATTACTCCCAGTCAGCAAATCTGGCATAAGGGACCAGACCAGAGAGCATATCAGAAGACAGACGTCTGGAGCAAAGCCATAACCTGCCTACATTCTGGGTATATGGAAATTGGGTGAATTTGGACAGTGAGGTTTATGAGTCAGTTCAACATTCTAAGTAATTGAATCTTCTTTGTACCATATTAATCTTCATGATAAATATGCTGTCATATCTTGAATTATTTTTAGCTTTGAAATTTAAAAAAAATTCCAGTATTTCATGATGATAGCAAACTTTTCTCCTTCTAGTTCTTTTATTTTGATGTCACCATTACTCCCATGAGCACAGGCTCTATAGCCAGACTTCCTGAGGCCAAATTTAGTCCTCCTTGGCTCACTTCTGCATTTGCTTATTTATGTGGCATAGATTCCAGGATTCATTTCTCATCTTTCAACCTCTTATAACTTGTACACCACCCATATTTATTATAAATCAGGGAGAAATCCTATTTTATTTGACTTTGCATCTCTGGAAACTAGCACCTAGATACAGCCGTAGGAAAGATTAATTTTTAGAAGTTATTGGAATAATTTTCACCCAAATTTAAAAAGGGAAAGATTACAGGTTAAGGTAGTATAACTCTTCTGAATGTCTAGAATCTTAGGAATTGCGGGCAGGACCTGGGAAAGGGAGGACCAAAATTTTAAGTTATGAGGTATTTCACAAATTAAGAGGAATAATTTTCATTACTATCAAAGGAGTGGCATCAAAAAAGTAGTGTAGTTTAGAAAGCAGGAACACTTTCTACACTTAAAGGCCTAAGAAATGAGAACTGTCATATTTATGATGTAATGTATATTACATATTTTTGCAATTTGGTGAAACAAAAGACTATTCTTTGATTGATGAGTTGCAGGAAGTACAGCTTGAATGTCCTAAGCCAGGCAAACTAATGGCAACATAAAACTTCAGCTTGCTTCAATTTATCTCTTTTTGGACAGGTCTGTCCCTGGTTTTCTGTAAACTGATCAGCACAGAAAAAGTAAAGAAACAACTAACATCCCCGAAATACTGTAAACTTCTGGCAGAAAAAATGCCATTTAATTCTATACCTCATATGATGTAGGAAAAGTGATAATAGGCGCTTGACAAATATGCGTGGATGTCATTTCTTTAGTTTTGCAAGCACAATGCAAGGCAAAGTGGGAGATTAAAACTAGCACAGGACACACTCTGTCATCCTAAGAGCTTTTGATCTTGCTAGGAAGATAGGAATTTAGAAGCATTTGTTGAGAACCAGAGGAGTCTTAGTTCTATTTAAAACTTTCTAAATTACCCTAAATTGTGAACATAATGATCTTATATATGCATTTTACTGTAGCATGTGGTTTGTTTCTTCTTAAAAGCCATGATAAAATATTTATGGCTTTTAATATTTATATATTAGTCCACAAATTGAAAAATGAGACTAGAGGCCACCTGCAAAGACTGATAATTTTCCATTATTAGAATTCTTAGTTCTAATCAATATCTATGCTGTATGTTATCTCACTATTGATTTTGTCTTTTTTGTTTGTTTGTTTTATATTATCAATATTCTTAAAAGAACTTCCTGGATAGCCCACTTGGTTTTTCTGCCACTTAGCATCTAAAACAAAGAGAACATTCATAATATGTTTTATTTTAGTTTTAAGAACATGAAATATTTTTGTCACAAGATTAAGCATATGGTTGAGGTTTATGGTACTAGAAATATAGCTTATTTTATGGGCAAAATGAAATTAACAATTTAACTTAATTTTTGACATACAATTCCATATGTTTGTACGTGTTCTCCATGTAAGTTTAATACTATTAAAGAAAGCTGAGAATTTGTGTTATGTTTTAAATCTTGTGACTATAGTTTGTACATTTCATGTTCTATCAAAGCTATACCTAACTGTTGAACAGACAAATGGATATTGACCATCTGAAGAGAACTTTGGTATAGGCAAAATTGCAGTCACCAAACCCAAAAAGAATTTCAACAATTTCCACCTCTCTCTTCACTTCTTTGTGTCATCTCCAGGATCTGTGGCAATCTCAGGAAAAAACAGGACATTTCCAGTGACATATAAAGCAGATTTCTGCCATTGAATTTCTAAGAAAATGAACCCAATTGTAAGTCTGGGCACTAACCTGGACTAGCAGAAGCCAGTCTGTAGCAGAAGGGAGAAAAGGAAGATCAGGAGAAACAAGGCAAAAAGGGCTATTGCCTTGTGGTCACAGAAGTAGGAGAAAGGAAAAGACATTAGTCGGCCCACTCTTCTCATTGGGTGAAGTGGTTTGTGCTATTTGGCTTTAGATACCTACTTAGCTAACAAAAATATAATATCTATTGTGCTCTAAGACCACAAAGCATTCTTTGTGGAAAAGATAGTAATAAGCTGTCCCATTGTGCTGGAAACAAAGTTCAGAACAATTTACAAGCATCTCTTTCTCTGGAGCCAAAACCACCTGGTAGGGGTTGGGGAGAATTACATAATTCCTCAATAATCATATTTCAAATCAAGAGGACTTATTTAGACTATGTCAACTTGTTTTACTTAAAAAAATGTATTAATGTATCTACTATGTGAAAAACAAAGCTTTTGTTATGTTTCTTTGATATCTGACCAGTCATAAAGTAGATAAAGATACAAAGAATTAGCTGTTTGCCACTGATCCGAATTGTTATATGGCTGTTCTCTTCTTCTAGCTGAAAAATCAATGAACACGTGATAGTTAATGGCTATTGTCGAGCACAGCTGTAAGTGACTCCTGAGTGGAGACAAGTTCAGCAGTTTCCAACATGCTCTGTGGTCCATTCTTACCTGAAAAATCTCAACTTTTCTGCTCCTGCAAGCAATCTTTCACCTAATGTGTTTTATGAAGACCTGACGTTTGTTTGGCCTATACTAAAGAAGTAAATTTAACATGGTATAATCAGAAAGAGACTTTAAAAATTATTTTAGGCAAGCAGAATTCCTCCACCAACAAACTAAATTCTCTACTCTTTAATAAATGAAATCTTCAAATGATATAATTTCTTTCTCAATGTAGAGACGAGCATTTTGTTTTGCCTTTAAAAGTAGGGTATCTTCTGCTTATCCTGCCTTTGAACATTGATTTAATATTAAATATTTGAGGAGTTGCTACCAAACTTGCTGATGACAGTAAATACTTTAAAGAGAGTCTGTTTTCCTCTATATGAGAGAAGAAATCTTATTTCATGCATTTTATGCCTCCATTTTATTTCACACCATTCCCTCCATAATAGAGAGGACCTGATACCAGGAAAAACATCTGGCATGCATATTTCCTGGAGATATACAGATCTTCCATTTGTATTTTGCATACAAAGTTGTTCTATTCATCCTTCCAAATTCACTCATATGTTTGTAACGGGGCACGCATAATATATGTCAGCTAAATTCTGAGATTGAGGACGGAAATTCTGCTGTTACATAAGACACATGCAGAAATATGTCTAGCCCAAACTTGAGACTAGTAAATAGAAGGAAAATTCTCATCAGCACAGACTATTCTGCCTTCAAACGTAGCGTATACCTCCATGCTAGAAAGGAATTTTGACCTGTGTGGGTCAACTTATAAGCTTACAAAAAGTTGACATTTCTTATTGAAGAAGTTGCTCTGAAGCTTGGAAGAAGAAAAAAGAGTACTGTTATTAGGTACAAATATTTTCATGCAAAATCAGGATGGCTTCTAGCACTTTGGACATGCCGTTCCTAGATGTGATCAAGTGATTTAAAAATAGCATTAATTTTAATAGTAAACCAGCAAGTAGAAATGAACATAACAATAATAAGCTGCTTGAATTGAGAAAATGTGGGGATTAATACAAGCTGTAATAGATAAATAAATATCAAATTATTTGTTGATAGAGAAGATGAGATATGCGATGACTGTGCCATTCTTCTGAGTTTACGTAAGTGGGCATTAATCTATGACACTTTAGATGAGCTAGTTTAGATTAACTAGTTATATTTATCCATCTGTAACTGTGCTTAGAACATCTGTAATTATTCATGTCTTTTCCCCATTTCTTCACTGGATTATTTGTTTTTAGGGTGTGGAGTTTGGTGAGCACTTTATAGATTTTGGATACTAGCCCTTTGTCCGATATGTCATTTGTAAATATCTTTTCCCATTCTGTTGGTTGCCTTTCATTTTGTTGATTGTTTCCTTTGCTGTGCAGAAGCTTTTTATCTTCATGAGGTCCCAATATTTCATTTTTGCTTTTAATTCCCTTGCTTTTGCAGCTGCTCTGGAAAACAGTGTGGAGGTTCCTCAAAAAATTAAAATTAGAACTACCCTAGACCCAGCAATAGCTCTGCTAAGAATTTACCCAAGGGATACAGGAGTGCTGATGCATAGGGACACTTGTACCCCAATGTTTAGAGCAGCACTCTCAACAATAGCCAAATTATGGAAAGAGCCTAAATGTCCATCAACTGATGAATGGATAAAGAAATTGTGGTTTATATACACAATGGAGTATTATGTGGCAATGAGAAAGAATGAAATCTGGCCCTTTGTAGCAACATGGATGGAACTGGAGAGTGTGATGCTAAGTGAAATAAGCCATACAGAGAAAGACAGATACCATATGTTTTCACTCTTATGTGGACCCTTAACAGAAACTTAACAGAAAGTCTATGGGGGAGGGGAAGAAAAAGAAAAGAGGTTAGAGAGGGAGAGAGCCAAAGCATAAGAACTCTTAAAAACTGAGAACAAACTGAAGGTTGATGGGTGGTGGGAGGGAGGGGGGGTGGGTGGTGGGTACTGAGGAGGGCACCTTTTGGGATGAGCACTGGGTGTTGTATGGAAACCAATTTGACAATAAATTTCATTAAAAAATAAAGACATCTGAGAGAAGTAAAAAAAAAGAACATCTGTAATTATTACATTTATGTCTAATAATTTTTAATAGTCATAGTGTATTAAATGGGTAATAAATGGGTAAATATTACCTTTGGATAAAAGAAGAGAAACTTAATGAGGAATTCAATACAAAGACCCTGCCCAAATTAAGCTAGACTAAAGTATGAATAAGTGCAATGATGATGTATGATACTCATTTTATGAATAATAGAAGGTTTCTCTGGGGATAAAGTAATGTCATATCCTAGGCAAGAGCATTTACATTAGAACCACATATAATCTATTCAACTCCCTTCTGGTCTGGGATTTCTTAACCAGTGGTATCATCATCCTGATAAAGTTGTTCAAATAAAACCATGTTTTGGGGATTAACCACTTTTTACTGTAATGCACAGTTTTGTTGCCATGTAGCTTTTACTTTGGCCCTCAGGCCCTTGTTCTACTATTAAGGAGCATAATTGTAACTCCTCCTTGATACTGATCAATTTTTTATGCACTAAATAATTGTGCTCATTCTTTGCTAAGGTATCATGGCATAGGGATGATTATCATTCCATAGATGAAGAAACTTAAGTTCTGAAATTTAACCAACATGCTCAAGATTCCAAAACTGATATTTGATAGAGTCAAAATATCCATTTGATCCCAAGTCACAGGGACTCTGTTTATAATCATGAAGAGAAACAGGCTGCAGCAGGAATGCATTAAGAAAGAATTAAAGTGTTTTACCACGTCCCATTAACAAAAACATAATTGAGATCTTTCCAGTAGAGATTTTTGGTTTATTATGCCCCTATAAATTTTATTATATCAACAGAATTTTTTGCTTAGAACTGAACTAAATAAATTAAAATTTGCTATAAAATAAAGACCAACTTTACCCCCAAAGAATTTCATACACTCCATGCTGATATCTAAAGGCACTCGTTATGGACAAGAACAATGGGGAAGGCAGAGTACAATAAACATCTGATATTTGAGGCCCACTGGGAGCTTCAGAAATGTGAAACAATGACTCCAAGTGTAAGATAATTCCTCCTATTCTTCGATTAGTTTTATTGGCTCAATATTCAAGTGCGTAATTGTATAAGCACCAATTTCTCACAAATAAGAATCTGTGTGGAAATTACAAGTTGTGTTTAGGGTGGAAATATTATCACAATCTTATCCTAGCACTGAGCACTACACATGGGCTTTTTGGAAAGGTAAACTTCTTTCATTGTATTATATCAGCATAAGATCTGTGCAAACCCAATAGAAATTGATTCCAGTTTGGATTTAATAACAATGTCTTAATTTTGCTTTGAATTTTATAACTTACAAAGTGTTCTTATGTATATTTTTCACTTGGGCTCTTATATTCAATGTCATTTCTATTTTACAGAAAAAAAAAACAGTAAGGCTGAGTGTTGTTAAAATCTACCAAGAATTTGTCTTTAGTTCAGGACTCAAGAGTTTAAGAAATGAGAGATTTAACCAAGACTTTTTTTTTTTTTTTAATTTCAAGCACAGAGTTCTTCCCACTCTATAATGCTAAATCATTTTAGTGATGACATGACCTTTAATGAGATTGCTCTGATAGGGGTGCGTTTGGTCAGTGAAAGTTAATGTTCATTTGTTCTTGAATTCAGTTGTTCAGCAAAATGTATTGAGAATTTTATATACCAGGTATCATGTTAGGTGTAACAAAGGAGGAAGTGCATAATTTAGGGAGAAATGAGTGAGTCAGTAGATTAAAAAGTTTCTGGTAGAAAAAAATACCCTTTGTAGCTAATGCCAATGAATAATTTGCAAATAAAGATTTCAGAAATAATTAATGTGAGTCCATTTAGCACTTAAAACCTGAATTTTGTGACAGAAAAAAAATCATATTTTTTTCTAAAAGGAGAATAAAGACTATAGCTCAAAACAAACAAAGAAAAACAAAAGAGGACCCTAACATGTTCTGCTTGAAGGGGTGAGGAGAGTCTTGACTACTGGGCCTTCACCTTTTATGTAGAATTTTCCCTGGGTCTCAATGCTAAGAACTCTAGCGAAAACCCCTATTTGCCACCAACACTGAATGTATGATGCACGTCTGTATCATGTTTTAGTATCCTTATTGGTAAGGATTTAGATCACTTTTCAACAAAAGCTAGTAGCTAGGAGAGAAGGAGAATAACTGGTCTGAGTTTTGACTCTTTTTTGAGCTTGATGAACTTGCTTGGCAGTTGCCACATTCAATCAGTGTAAGAAAATCATGATTAATGCAGAGTGTTGCATTTAATATATGTACGTGGAGAAAATGTTGACCTCTTATGACTGTTTATAAATGGCTAGAAGAAACAAAAATCAATGAAGAAATTAGGGATATATTTCAACCCTGAGTTTGCTTCCAATATTTCACTCATCTGCTTTACTCTCTGTCTTTATGTTCTTGGCATGTTCACCTATAGTTAACTAATTGAGATCTTTCCTACCTGCCTTTATCTCTCCAGCCTAGGCACCCAGCCAACCAGAGTTCTTGCCTGCAAGTATCCAGTGGACATAAATCCCCACTCAGAGTCTTCAATATTATATCTCTTTGTTACTACTGCTTTCCTGTCTTTACTAGCTCTCATTTATTGAGCACATATTATAGTCTCAATACAAGGCTAAACCCTTTATAGTCATTTTGGAAGCAATATTCTCAATCTTTCTTTGAAATAAGTGAGATCATATGAAAATACTTAAGCTTTTAGGCTTTCATGAGACTTAGTAGCTAATAAAGTACAGAATTGGGATTAAAGCTCAAATCTATCTGATTATAAAGTTCTGGCAGGGAGTACTGATTGCTTCCTATTATTCGACCTCCTCTCCTCTGTTTTAGTGGAAGCTTTATATGAGTAGCTCTATGACAGTTTTTTTTTTTTTTTTTTTTTTTTTTTTTCTGCAAAGGCAAGCCATAGACTCGGTTCTACTTAGTGGACATGGCAGAAAACTTCAGTGCCATAACCGTAAAAAGGAAGTCCTCTCCCCTCTTATTTTCCCTCTTGCCACTAGCTGGAAGATGGTTATGGAGGAGCGAGCATTCACAGCTCACTTGGTCTCAAGATCAAAGCTCCATGTTTAGGATGCAGAGCAGTAAGTCAGAAGACGACTGTATCTTCAGCACTATCAAGTTGATGTGTTAGACCACTCACCTAGACTTCTGAATGCTGTATTGTTGGGCCTCTTACTGCAACTTAACATTTATCCAGAATAGTGCAGGGGCTCATGCTCTAAGACTCACTCAGAAAGTAAGAGAAAGCAGTATGAAACAGAAGGCACTCAGTAATCCCCCTTAGGGGATCACAGAATGGTCTGAGCATGTTTGGATAATTTTACGCAATGGGAAAAGGAAGAAAAGAAACTCAGGCTTTGGGACATTCATGATTGCCAAGAATAATGACAATGGTGGTTTTAATCTGAATAGGTGAGGAAGGGTTTAAGAAGCAATATGAAACATCCAAAGCAATTTTGATTCAAAGAATGAAGGGGAAGTACAAAGTATGAAGAGACTGGGGACAACTGCCTAGAAAATTAGAAGCAATTGGGGATAGTTAGAATGCAGTTTTAGAAATGAGATTAGGTATGATAAATCTGAGAAAATTTTCTACACAGTCCATTTTCTCCTAGTCTGTTACATCGCTTCTGGGTCTGATACAAATACAATTTATTTGTATCCATTTGCATTTGTATCCATGTAGTAAATTTTTAATGAATGTACTGACTAAAATGTTCTTTATTTTCTTACCTATTAATAATTTGGTTAACTATTTTTTACATGAATATTAACAGCTGCCTGGTTTTCAGTAGTTTAAAACTATTATATTTTTAATGAAACTCAGTCTTCAATATTTACCATTTTATTTTCTTTAAAATGCAACTAACATTTAAATTGATTATATTTGAGGGAGAATTATTAGCATTTTGAAATATCAAATAAGAAAATATTAAAAATAAAACAACCATATTTAGTATCAATAAGAATCATAAACTAAATTTTATTTTATGAGTTTTCAAGACCTATATCAGATATGATCGAGCACCATTAAATTCACTCCAGAATTAAAAACATGGTTGGAGTCTATTCTGTAAAATACCTTAAAATTTGCTTTTGGAGGAAAAGGAATCATGCAAAGGAAAGAAAAAAAAAAAAGACTGAATTGTCATAATGGGCCACAGATTAGACTAAAAGGGTATAGGCAGACTAGCCATTCCCTCAGGAGGAAGAATGTACTCCTTAATAGAAATTCACGGAATGAAAATTTGTTTCTTAAAGATATCTGCTATGATTCACTATGCTGTTTCCTTTAAAGTTTAAATAAAACATCTATGAAGCACAGTAACTCACAATTATTTGAGTTCTACAATAATTTTGAAGGGATGATGAGATGTTATTAGAAACTATAATAATCTGGAGAGGTAAATATGGCAGAATGCGCAATCAAATTAAAATCACTACTCTTCACTTGTTGTTTTCCTTCTTTCTTTCACCCTCAAAGATTTAGAAGGAATGAATTCCAATGAAAATCCTTCAGAGGTTTCCCAACCTATTCAGTATAATAACTAATTATTATAAAGGATAGATGCTAGGCACAGTTTGGCTATGGGGTAAAAGATCCTTCTGGTATAGGATCAATGGACCATATGTTGTGGGGTGGCAAATTACACTTTCCAAAAATGGCTACATCAGTATCAAACCCATCCCGCATCTCCCCCCCCCCACCTTTTTTTCTGATGTGGCCTAGATGCTCCTCTACCAAGAAGTTGAGTCTGTGTTCTCTCTCCTCGAAATGAGGCAGGCCTTTCTATCTTTCTCAACAAATAGCATGAAGCAGAAGTGATGCTTCCGACTTCTAGGGCTATACCTTAAAAGGCAACACAGCTCCCATTTGGCTTGACCTCCTTCATGGGACACTTGCTACTATGTTGTGAAGAAGCCCAGGCCACATGGAGAGTCCACATGTAGGTGTTCTGGCTGGCAGCACCAAACTGGCTTCCAGCTAAGAGCCAATAGCAGCTATCAGGCATGTGAGTGAAAGAAAACATTTAGATGATTTCACTCCCCAGGCTTTGAATCTTTCAGCTGATACCCCAGGCATCATGATATCCCCAACTTTCCATCTGATCCAAAGAAACCATGAGAGGTAGTAACTGATTAATACTGTTATATCCATCTAAAGTTTGGGGTTATATGGTAAGTGGCAGTAGGTAACCAAGACATATGGTAACTGGGCACCCATGACTACCAGCCATGGCTACCATTAGATTTTGAGAATACTTTAATTTATCTGCTGCCTTCAGAATGACATTGCTAACTCTGTTCTGACAGTGCACAGACAATGGATTTTATTTATTTATTTATTTATTTATTTATTTTTTAATATATGAAATTTACTGTCAAATTGGTTTCCATACAACACCCAGTGCTCATCCCAAAAGGTGCCCTCCTCAATACCCATCACCCACCCTGCCCTCCCTCCCACCCTGCCCTCCCTCCC